>NC_089786.1:29638098-29645598 GCF_040412425.1 Macrobrachium rosenbergii
AACAATATATTTCCTAAGCGTTGTGACTGAATTCTCGATTTCGATAAAACAGTGCAGCATCGATTCTTCATTCCTTGTCACCAATAAATCTGAAGTCCAATGGCAACACAAAGTAGAAAGTGCTCTACTTCCATTCACCATGCAAAAGACGTCGTTTTCGCATCTCATGGAATATGGATAATCGAACGGCGAAGAAAAGAATTAATTGCAGGTGAAATCTATTTTAAGAGAGCCAGGTAAAAGTGAATGGCAAAAGGAAACAAACGTTTTATGGCAATTATTTAGTAATGACTACTTTGCCAGCAATATGAAATTTCACTTTTTTTCATAGAGATATAACAAACATTCATTTACATAAATCTTTACTTTTTTTCGAAAAGCCTAAGTTTTAGGTGTTTATTGGGTCTTTTTAAATTTTTTTTAACATAATAATAAATATTGCAGTGTGGGGTGTAAATAATCAAGTACTGTCAAGTTCCTGTAGTTGACATAATAGAACATTGTCTGACAGGATTTGTTATGGAATACACCAAATACTGTTATTTGAACTGCGTCTCTGCAGAAGGCAGAACGAAATGGAATAATAACTTCCGTTCTTGAAGTAACAAAAGTTAAATGCAAAAATATGTTAATAAAGGTAAATAAAACCCAGTTAATTCAAACTGATATCACACTCTTATTCAGCGACTTTATATGAGGTTTAAATTTTCTCAAGCTTTTTTATTCCTCAGCTGGTACTTAGGATTCATGAATTTCTCACAATAGAAAAAGAAGCATTTTCAAATGGGTTCGCCCAGGAGGACAAAAGTTTTAGGTCGGGCGATCTTTCAGTCCTTTGAATTTTCAGATATTATTTTATAACCAGTGGCCTTATTGTCTTTCTTGCTCTTCATTATCTATTTTCTTATAGCTATAGTCTATTACTGGCTATTTATCGGCCTCCTTCCTTTCCTACCTAATGTCTCTATCAAAACGTTAGTGTTCTTATTTATTAAAGGAGAATCTATAGGGTAAAAGAATCTATGGCAAATCATAGATAAAGAAAAGATGTTTCCGGATAAAAAAAAATCACTTATCATTATTATAATTTCTCATCTAATCCTTCTTTGTGAAATTTATTTTGTTCACATGAAAGAGAGGGAATACTACCTTTTTCCTTAAACAATACTGTGACGTCCTGAAACACTTCTAAAACCTCGTGCCATTGTATATCAAAACCAGATAGCCTTCATGTATTTACCCAACAAGCAATTTCAGTGCTTGCAGAAAAATACTTGTGGCTTTGAGGGCGGGCAAAATATGATGATATAATATTCATAAAATGTGACAGGTGGTGGAAGTACTAGATGAAGGGAAGAGTTCAGTAATTGTCTTTTGTGAGAATGAAAAGGGAAGAAGGACTTTTCGCAAATCCTTGTCTAGCTGGAAATCTCCCGGCAAGAAAAACTAAATTTGGTTAATTATTTCAAATAATGGAGGAGATTATGGAGATGAGGAGGGTCCTTCAACGAAACCGAAGATTGAAGCGGAGTGTGACAGTAACTTCATTCTGAAGACACAAAGGAAAAAGAAAATACCCTGATAAGAGCAACGTTATAAAAAAACGAAAAGGAGAAAAAAATTAACGAAACAAATGAAAAAGAAATTAAGTTTTTCCAACAGATATAATTTTCTTTAGTAGTCCTGAGTGACGTCCGATGCAAGTCCTTATACATGAGGAGACAGAGACCGCGTTGTCTGTCCTTCATAATTAAGGACTCTTACGAATCACTTTGGAAAGTTCTCTCTTCTCTTGGCGCTTTTGTCTGTTTTATTTCCTCTCATGCGTATTTTTTCTTTAATTTCTCGGACAGCTCAGAAGACCGTGGGAATTAGCATAAGTTTTTGCTCTTATTTTTTCCCCTTCTAAAACTTGTACGTTTTATCATGATTTATTTCTACCTATTGTTTCCCCACTTCAATGGGAGTTAATATTGAGAACATAAAGAAAGATTTAAGTGATTTTTTGTTCTGTGTGTTTGTATGGTTGTAGGAATACGCTGTAATATTATGAAACATTTTCATGAATATGTAAGCTAGCACAACAGCAGTATGTGAAGAAGGAAGAGATGTTTTCATTCATCCATGATATTACTTCATTGAAGTTTTTATAGGCTTAGGCAGTGACATCAAGCACTTTCCTTCTCAAAACCTAATATACTTTATGTGGAAAAACCTTGAATGTAATGAAAACTATCATGGGAAATTATCTTAGGGCATTTGCATAATTCCTTCAAGGTACAACTTCCGTGAATTTGAAGCACACAAGATATATTATACTTCCCCTTCAACAAGCCGTGATATGACTGAAATTGTCATCTTTTGGCTATCCATGTTTTGCTTTTCGCGTATCAAATATTATACTAATGCCCCGGGAGAGGGGAATAAAAAAAGCTGGTACGAGAAAATTCTTCAAGAGCTCTTAAAGGCGTCTGGCTAGCACCTTACCGTGTTACGCGGTAAAGAATGACGTAATGCGACTGGTCAAAAACCAAAAATCACGCAATTGTCTTACTCAGAAGCGCACGAGTACCTTGGCAAGAATCGCTCCAGCGCCCTAACGAAGACTTGAGTCAGGTAATCAACGAAAATTCTGTTGTTAAATAAGGGATGATAAGAGAAGCATCAAGTGTACGTCATTATCCTCTTCTTTTTTTTATTATAAATAAGCTGTTAAAATGCTTTCTGTACAGAACCCTGAATAGAGGAAAAGGAAGTTATGATTTGAGTAACAGACTGGAGCTACCCGATAATCTAAAAGAAAGCGGCATTGGAGTTGAAGAGAATAGTCTAGGAAACAAGTAATGCGATAGTATATCAGAAAAATATTAAATAGGGGAAAGGTGGAAATAAGGCAGAAGCAAAGTAAAGCTTAAGTCTGGGAACTGAGGGGAAAAAGAATAATTCTGAGAGAATAAAAAACACTGAACAACTTTTATAACGACGGGAACATAACTACAGATTGAAAATTGTAATCGATTGAAGGAACTGCAAATCAATAAAAAAAAAATTGTAACTTTAAGGAAAGAAGAAAAATAAAGACCAATTAAAAAGGAAAACAAAGGTACACGAGTGGCAAAAAAAAATATAAGCGAGAATCAATTCACTGCTGAAGAAGGGAAGCAGTATTAACTTATGCAGTAAAGGATATTCATTTGAGTAAAAAAAAAACTTACAAACCCATGATAACGAAGAAAATATAATCTTCCATGAAAAGTGATCTTCACCATGATTAACATTAGTCACAGACAAAAAATAAAAATCACAAATTGAACAAAAAATATAAACTAAAGGAGACATTCTCAATATCACTGCCACCAGCAGAGACTGAAGAGAAAGCATGAATGTGGTTGTTTTCACCACTATAAACAATAAGAGAAATCTGAGAGAGAGAGAAAGCGGGTAACAGATATTCATACTAACAATATCATATTCAAAAAAAAATCGAGAGAGAGAGAGAAAGAGAGAGAGGAATGTTCTTGGTGTCATTTGATTACTGACTGTTAAGTATGAAGAAGTCTATTGACTAATAAAGATATTTGCAGTACATCTGAATTTGCTTCCAACTGCAGTTCTCCAGACCTCCATACTGTCTCGAGAACTGCAGTTGGAAGCAAATTCAGATGGGTTACAATAGGCTGCTTCCTCTCTCTCTCTCTCTCTCTCTCTCTCTCTCTCTCTCTCTCTCTCTCTCTCTCTCTCTCTCATTACTGGAACTGAATGGTAAAACTGTTTAATTTGTCTGAAACACTAAATAGACAGAGGAATCAGTTTAGATGTTGAAGGTTTGGCAGCATATGCTATGACTGCCTAAAAATAAATTTCCTGTTAGTTATGATGCTATTTTATTGAATGGTGAACCTAGAGTTAAAATAGAAAAAAAAAATATATGGTTGGCAAATTGTTATGGTCAATAGAGCGCTGACATTCAGTTTGATTCAGTTTGTGCAAGCAGTATTAGCCCATCACCTGAGTTCGCTTTGATAACGCCTGCTGTTGAGGTTAGGCTGGTACACAGATCCATATAACTTACCTGATACACACAATGGTTTATTTATTCCAGAGCTTTTGTCATCCTATCTAGATCAGCTTTTTGGGCCTCCTATAAAACCCTTCCTTCTTTGAATACTAGATATTGAACTTTTACTCTATTTTCCCTGCGTGATCACAACACCACATTTATCAGCCTTTCCAGTTGTTTTATTAACGATTGACCTCAAGGGCCTCCATCTCTCCTCCCATAGGCATGAGCATTCACACTTCATGTCCATAAATGAGAGTTAGCTAAGCAACCTGTTCTTATATCACAAAAGTTTCAGTCACAGAGAGAGTTCCTGCGACCTTCTTTGCTTCATCTGCTCTCTGATTCCCTCTTTGCTCATCCTTCCATCACCAGATCTTTCTGCCTCTCATAAACTCCTATGACATGACTCTTGTTAACTGGAACCAACAAGTTACTCTTCTCGCATGACTTCGACGTTGATGACCATTGTCTTTGTAACATAAGTTTTTTTTTTTTTTTTATTAATAAATCATTCAAAATTTGGCAGCACTTTCTCATTATATAAGCAGTCCATGGTGACTGCCTTTACTCTCAACAGCTAACGCTTTCATCAACAAAATTTATTCAGTCCTTTCTTTATGTACTAGTTTTTTTATTGTTACACAAAAAACTTATATTCCTGTTTTTCTATAAACATCTTACATCACTTAATCCATAAAAATACTAATATCTTGGAGACAACACACGCCTAATCCTTAGACTCAAACTAACTTTTACACCAATTCAGAAAACAAATTACGAGAGTGCTTTGCAAGTTTTAAAATTACGAGAGTGCTTTGCAAGTTTTAAAACAAATTTCAGGTTCTTCCTTACTTTTGAGTTACTTAAAGTGCACCAGAAACAATTGCAAAGTTTCGTAATTTCTGAGCCTCGGTGCAGTGAAGGGTTGGTTAGATTATTGTTTTATTTTATTCTTATTGCTAACCAAACGCAAATAAAAGTCTTCTAGAACCTTCTGCAGACTTACTTTTGTGAAATTAATATTCAATATGAAATATGAACGGAGGAAAGATTTGTTATGTCATCCGTTTAATATTATGCCAACCTGTTCCACAAGATGAAAATTTCTCAAGTAAAATATTTTTTAGTGCCGAGATTTATGAAGAATAATTTGAAAGCTTTGCAAAGCAGAGCAAAGCAAAGCATAAGAATCAATTCATTAAGGATTTTCCCACCAAAAAATTACTTCCTGTAATCAGGATACTGAGCCTCGTTATCCTTTGTCCTATATTTCTAGAGATTAATTTCCCCTTTCATCTCGGTGTTCTACAGCTTGCTCACTCTTTTGGTTAAATGACGAGAATCACACGAGTCGTATATTCTGCAGTCTTTCTGTTTGTTAATTTCCTTTTCTTATACTGTATACATCAGGAAAGAGAAGTGTGGATATTAAATGTATATATGAGGGAAAGGATTCATACTATTCATTTGGTTAAAAGGTGAGAAATCTCATGAGTCTCTGACGCAAGGGGATATCCGTTTACTTTTTTATTTCTTATATCAACTATATTATGGAATAGAAGTATGGATGATAAACGCAAATAAAAGGGAAATGGCTGAGGCAGTTGAAGTGAATTGTTTACATAGTCTGTGTGGCGTGAGCTAAGTTGAAATGCTAACAAATGCGGAGAAATGCAGAGTGGAGAAATGATTAATGCAGATTAGAGGATGGATCAGTGTTGTGAGAAACCTGTTAGGCTGAAATAATGGAGGACGATGGTTAATTCGGAATCGTAGGAACGAAAGATTACAAAGGGGCTCACCACGATTCATCTGTCGAAGTACCAATATAGTAGTGACCATCGTAATGCAGTTTCTTTGGATCCTCTCACAACAATGGTTAAGCTCTAAACTGCATATATATATATATATATATATATATATATATATATATATATATATATATATATATTATATATATATATATATATATATATATATATATATAATATATATATATATATATATGTGTGTGTGTGTGTGTAATGTATATATATATATATATATATATATATATATATATATATATATATATATATATATATATATATATATATATATATATATATATATATATATATATATATATATATATATGATTATTCTTTACTGATGCGAGCCTCTCTCCTATACACAAACACACATACAAAAGAAGAACTAAAGTTTCAGATAGAGGGCGGTGCCATCACAAGTAATCAGCGATGTTCGAAAGGGGAGGGTTGACTTTGTCAATCAACGTTTTTTTATTTTTTCCAGATTAAGTCTGCTTGAAGCTTATGTACATTTAGAACAGCCTACATTCTAGGCTGGATTATTTATCTACTATTATAGCACATTTAGTCTTAATTAAAACTTTAACAAGATCATAACATAATACGTAAAATACTACTAGTATAAATACTACTGGTAAGTTTATCAGATGGCTCAAAATAAA
This sequence comes from Macrobrachium rosenbergii, assembly GCF_040412425.1. NCBI lineage: Eukaryota > Metazoa > Arthropoda > Malacostraca > Decapoda > Palaemonidae > Macrobrachium > Macrobrachium rosenbergii. The sequence goes on from NC_089786.1 coordinate 29,644,635, forward strand.
GATAGCAACTTTGGGATTGCAATGTAGGTAAGAAAATAAGAGGATGAAATTACGACAAACTTTTGAGGGAATGAGAATGTAAATTAGTCTTAAAAGTATGATAAGTTAAATAGATTTTTACTGAAATAATTTTGCTTTACTACTAAATACTTTTAAAAAACCTTATTAAAAAAAATTAATGTCCAAAAGGAAAATTGAAATTTCAGTTTGGTGTCAAAATTAAGTTAAGAACCATCGGAGAAAATTTAAATCTATAAACAATGTTTATTGCCTTGTTCTGTAGAAAAAAAAAACAGTTGAACACATCATTTTTAGTGGGAAATGGTACTTTGAAGAAATGTCAGATCAAAATGAACATCGAAATGGCTAAACACTAAAACAGCTGAACAGAGATTTCTGAAGTTTTCCACCTTTTAATCATTTGTTTTAGAAAACCAGCCTTCAGACTTGCTAAGGCTGTCCCCTCTCCTTTCCCTTTGCCGAGATACGAGTTCAGTTGGCATGTACAACCTCCCACACCTCAGTTTCATTGCCCACCCAAATCCGGGAAAGTGCAGTGAGCCTACGAAATTCGAGGTTGCTCTTGGGTCACGATGTAACGACTAAATGAGTTTATGAGCCTGCAGAATCGACAGAGCGAAAAATTGAAATAAAAGCGGCGTGAGCAATACCCTGTAGATCAAACACAATCAGAGGACGTTGTATCCGTGGACTGAATTCCTCCTCTCTCTCTCTCTCTCTCTCTCTCTCTCTCTCTCTCTTTCACTAAACCTAATTTCGCTGGAGGTCAATACCTTAGGGTACACTTTTTTTGTAAGTTTCTTGAGTGCACACTTAGCAAAAAATAATGACTAATAAACATCAAACACTGAATTTTTACATGAGAAAAGTTATGCAATGAAGACAAGGAAAGAGGAACAAAAACATTGATAATATTAATAAAAGAAGACGAAGAGATTACTAG
>NC_089786.1:29650598-29695598 GCF_040412425.1 Macrobrachium rosenbergii
TTTTCTGTGTTTGTCATACCGCAAAGTAAACACTTGATGTCTCGTAAAAGAATGGATGATTCTGCGCTAGCCAGGATTCAACCATGGCGCTCCCCGGTTGTAACTGTAATTCTGGTTACAAAGCCAAGCGCTGGCATTGCTCAAGTTAGTGCAAAAGGGAAGATGGAGAGGTTAGACAGCAAAAGGAGGAGATCCAGAAAATAATGAAGTACAAGGATCTAAGGGTGGGAGGCACTGGGAGAAAACCCCAAAGTTGCACTAAAAAGTTAGTGAAGTTGGACAACAGGAGAGAAAAAAGAAAGTTGTAAAGGAGGTAAAGTAAAAGGCTAAAAAGTTGGTGCAGCTGGGACTGCAGGAACGCTGCAAACAATGTTTATTAATGCCTCTAGTGCCAGCGCGTGTTTTCCATGACTGAAATTTTCCAATATGAGGCTTTCATTTATCACTTCAATTCAGACACTAATACAGTTGACATCCAATGTGCATTTGCTGCCTTCAATTAAGCCAGCTTTACGCTGAAACAGGCCCTTGATCCTAAAGTTTATTACATCTAGTGCATAGAAAAGAATGGCGTACTTAAGCCACGACTCTCTCTCTCTCTCTCTCTCTCTCTCTCTCTCTCTCTCTCTCTCTCTCTCTCTCTCTCTCTCTCCATGCACCGCTGTGTTTCCATTGTGTAATCATGAATAAGTAAACGGAAATATCTTAGCGTCAGAGACTCAGGTGATTTCTCACCTTTTAGCCAAATGAATGGACATATTTTAGAATACTGATTTAAAAGAGGAAATTAATCTTTGTAATATGAGGTCACCACAAAGGATTAAGATGCTCAGTATCTTGATGAAAGAGACCAATTTTCTTATGAAAAATTCATAATGCCTCAAGTCACATGCTTTTTAAGACTCAATTATTCTTCATAAACCTCGGAGCTGAAAAACAATTTGCAATAGAAATTTTCATCTTGCGAAAATGTTTTGTTATAACATTGAATGGACGAGATACCAGATCTCTCCTCCGTTCGTGTTTCATTTTAAACTTTAATTACAAAAGAGCAATTATAACAAAGCATGTAAAGGGCGAGAGACGAGAGGCTTGTTTGTGGGATAATAAGAAAACTGAGTATGCAAGGAGTGGATTGACTAACGTTTGGAAGTTGGATGAAAAAAAAAAAAAATGTCCAGGGAACTGGTATCAAGTAAGGAAGCGACGCAAAAATTTTTATGATTTATTTTGAATAATTTCCGTCACAACGCCAATGGTCATCGACGACGAAGTCATATGAAAAGAGAAACTTATTAATTCTTATAAGCACGAATCCTGTATTAGGGTCTCATGAAAGCCAAAAAGATCCACGGGGATTATTAGTATGGAAAATGTGTGAACAGAAGCATCTGATTCAGAGTTATTTGAGAGTAAATCCTTCCTGGTGATTTTTTTCCGGGTAAAAGTTTCATAGGCTTACTTTGGAGCAGATGTAACGGGTTATGGCAGGAAGAGAGAGAGAGAGAGAGAGAGAGAGAGAGAGAGAGAGAGAGAGATGCAGCCTATTGTGATTAGACAGATAGGAAACCCGTAATTGTTAGTAAACATAATTGTTGCTGATATAGTGGTTAGTGCCTAGATTGCCACTCAGATGTTATGAGTTCGCACTTGATCCTTTGGATCAAGGCGATAAAAACACTGGCTCTTTATCATGATCAGTTACTGCTACAGTGTGGGGTCTGTAGTGGGAGGTTGAAACCTACATATTCTTTGGAAGCTTGAATTTCAAGTCACCTCTTCACCGACCTTGATTAACTGCATAATCCTTATTTATGCAGTGCTCATGAATTTCTGACCAATCGTATGGTTTTTAGTTTTCTGTAAAAGAAAACTATTGTGCCGGCTCTATTTGTCCGTCCGCACTTTTTCTGTTCTCCCTCAGACCTTAAAAACTACTGAGGCTCGAGGGCTGCAAATTGGCATGTTAATCATCAACCCTTCAGTCATCAAATATTCAAAATTGCAGCCCTCTAGCCTTAGTAGTTTTTATCTTATTTAAGGTTAAAGTTAGCCATAATCGTGAGTCTGGCAACGCTACAGGACAGGTCACCACCGGGCCGTGACTGAAAGCTCCATGGGCCACGGCTCACACAGCTTATACACTGTCCAGAAAACTCGATGGCGTCGGAGAAACTTCGAGGCATTTTTTACTTGTTAGTTTGTGTCTACCGCACTTCGAATTATCTGTCAGGCATAAGTCGATTCTTATCCAGGACGCCGTTAAGAGGTCTTGAAGATTTTCTAGTACAATCATGCAACTTAATACTGCATCAGTTTACGAATATATCGTGCAGATACTATTTCTTTTTGCATAGTCCGTATATTAATTAGTTTGATTTTTTTTTACTTTGAAAAGACGAATTAATTAAATAAAGTGAAAAATAATACTGAAAGAAATTTCCTTGTTTAATGCTGATTTTTGAGTAATTTGTCTGAATCATTATGGAATATTTCATTATGTTTGGATATGAACAGTTCTACCAACCGTGTTAACAGGCTATCATCTGTATAAAGAGCTTTCTGTTAAAAGACTGTTATTTTACAAAAAAAAAATATATATATATGTTGGGGAGTTTGGCATATCTAATGTTACCAGTTTTTTTGCTGCTAAATAAAAAAAATGTTATTTTAAGTTAGCAAATAAAATATATTATTATATCTATAAATTACTTTCTAAAACTAAATAATGTTTGCTCTCCTGAAGGGTGGTGAAATGCACTGTCGTATGAAGTTCGGTTGGCATGCCTGCAACGCCGAATGCTGAGTAGACCAGTTTGGATGCACGATAACTTCTAAATCTTACACATACCAATTTTCTTTTTAGTATCATCAACAACATCAAATTGAGATAGAATATTTTTACAATTATGAAGGAGAATTCCGATATACCAGGTAAGGAAATTGGAAATATTGTTTTTACAAATGAATAGTTTAATGAAAGTCATAGAATGAACGGGAACTGTGTGAGGGGAGTTATCGGTGCGTTTGGGGATTACATGAAATATCAGGATGTTAATTAAATTAATAACACTCATGAGCTGCAACTGGCTAGGGAAACCACTTTTATTGAATATATATATTTGATAAACATAATTTATTGCTGTTTTTCTTTGATTCTGTTTGAAAGAATATTTTGAATTATCTTTAGATGTTCTACTAGATGAAATTTTTTTTAATGTTAGGTTTCAATTCCACTTCTTTTTCTCTATAATATTACTTACCACCCGTTACTGATGTTAGTTATATATGGATATACTGTATATTTTTTTTGTTTTAATGTCGAAAAGTATATATGTTTTTCTCTCAAGGAGTGCCTAATTCAGTCCTCAACTATACGGGTTCAGAATTAGGTTAAATGGACAATTCTAGTATGCCATTCAACAATGAAATGCTCAATTACATATTTGCATAACGGCTGTCAAAGAATATACTATTGACTTTAGAAATATACCACACCAATACTTATTAACATAATCATATTACATATTATAGGATACTCCATCTTCCACAGATCAAGCAAGTATCAGTAGGCCTAGCCAAGATATATATAGAGGATATTCAAATTTTTTCTGTATTTTGATCATGACACATAAACAAAATGTAATAAATAGTTTTGATCTTAACGCTCTATACGCAAAACATATAGGCCTACAAATTTTAAGTGCTGAAATAAAACCCTCTTCAGACTGAAAAAATGGTGTAGGCTGAGTCACAAGAAAAAAATAATACCACAATTCTTAAAGAAAAAACATGCGCAAGAACGATAATAACTTTGATGTCCTTTAAATCTCGGCTGCTAAGATACTGATTGCCCGTATAATATTCGTTAGTGAGTGATTGACTTGTTCATTTGCATTAGACTAAGCCAGCTAAGCCAGCTTTGGGCAACCAATAACTGAGTGACTGAGAAACTGCCAAGCTGTCATCAAGAAACATCATGTTCCTTTGCCGTCTGGGCAATGGTTGCCAGATACCGCTCGCTGAATATTGCCATATGCCTTTTGTCTGAAACATGAAGGGAACTGATGCAATATTTTATATATTCTAATTGTAACCGGTTTGGATTGCACCAAATATGCTAGCTTTTTCTTTACTCTTCTGAGGAAGAATAAAAATATCTCGTTCTTTTTCCTTTTCAGTAGATGAAAACACTTGCTGTTGTGCTTGCTTGCATATTTGCCAGTATCTTTCGTAACATAACAGAATATCATACCTACATACGCAAATACATACATGAATACATAGATACATACAGAATAAAAATAGTAATTAATTCTTCTTTGGTATATGAATATAAATTTTTGCTGCATTGGATAAACAAGTTAAAATAAGTCATTATGAAACGGATGGAGTTTCAGAAGAAAATATAAGTGAGAGGAAACAAAAGCGCTAAGAGAATTGAAAAATTCACTTCAAAGTGAGTGATTCTTATGATTTCATTATTAGGCAGGACAAACAACACGGCCCCTGTCTCCTCGTGCATAATGACAGGCATCGGGCTTCACTCTAGACTTCTAAAGAAAATATTTCCGTGGGAAAACCTCATTTTCATTTCGTTTGTTTCGTGGAATATTCTTCCTCTTTTTCGTTTATTTCTATTTAATTTTTGTCAGGTCATTTTCTTTTTCACGCTCGGTCTTAACAGTTATAATACTACATTACACCGTGTCAATACCTGCTTTCACTGAAGGACCTCCATCCTGCCCACAATCTCCTCCATTCATTGTAGGAGTTAATCAATGTTCTTCGTTGATATAACAATTCCAGTTTTTATTGCTTTTTTGAAATCTTTTTATCCTATTTGACCTCATTCCCAAAGCTCCATGTTTTGTTTTCCTGCAAGCATTGAAATTGAAATTGCTTGGTGGCTAAAATAAACCCAGATATTTCTACTCGACGTCGACTTTGAATATTTCATGAAGGCAAGCCGAATCTGATATGCAATGGCATAAAGTTCAAGAAGTCTCTCGGAACACCATAATATTGCTTGAACAAAAATATCATTCTCTTATTTTACTATTCCCAGGATGTTGTGATGATTGGTATTTCATGAAAAACCAAACAAAAATCACAAAGTAGTACTGGATGAAAAATGGTACTTTATCATTTTTTTTTTAATTCAGACAAAATGCTTTCTTCATTCTAGGTGATTTTTTTTTACTTTTCTTTACTCTATGTATTCTCCTTAACACAGAAGAAGAGTTAGATTTTGAAAATGACGTTAGGGAGGAAAGGGAAAAATATTAATAGAACTAAAAGGAAAGCAAGAAAGAAAACTGAGATATTTTTGTCAAAAGACCTATAGCATCATCCAACATAAAGATATTTGACCTGGTAGGCGAATCCATAAAAATATGCTTCTTTTTACGTTGTAATTTTATTCATAACTCTGGAATGGAATATGGTCGGAGCTGGAATTGAAAACAAAAGTCTTTCTTAAACCCTAGTCTTTCAACTGTTAGTGATTGGGGCTTACGGTTTGTTATAAGAAATTCGTGAGCTCGGTTAATATTAATGCAACTCCCATTTTCAGTAATTGTGGTTTATTTATATTTGTCAACATATTTTATGCAACTGACTTCTACTAGTTCAACACGAAAACTGTCACAATCATCTTCTGACCTGCGCAGTTTTGAGATGCAGTTTATAATAGATGTTGTCAGATGATGTTCTGTTATGCGACAAGAGTATACTGTACACTCACACTCTGAAATATTCATGAAGCTACGTTGAACACCTAAAACTCTAATACAAATTACAGTGTAGAACAAAGGGGGCGAAGTGTAGCCTCGAAGTGCGTATAAACGTAGGCTTGATGTAAAAAAAAAATAAATAAATAAACTTTATGTTCACGAATGATTTTGATAATAACACTTAACAAGAAAGTTTAAATATTCTAACAAAATTTTCACTTGCAAATAATTTTTATACACAACTTTTGTGTCCTTTGACCACTTATGTTTTACCCCACTCATTCGAGATAGACTGCAACTGTAAATAAGCTTTTGCATAAAATTAAATCTAAGCCATGAAATTAGACATGAACATGTTTTCATGCATAAAATCAGTTCCATTCTTTCAGGCTTTAATGTATTAAAAAGCAACGATTTCTTTTTCATTTGATTAATCATTCAATGAGACGAGAAAATGACGTCTTTTTCATGATAGACGGAAGCAGCACACTTCCTACCTTAAGATGTCACTAGAATTTAGATTTATCGGTAGATGTAGAAGGCATCTCATGACAAGAAATGCAGAGGCAGGGTCGCAGTGCTTAATCGAGATCGGAACTTGCCACCACAGTTAGCAAGAATAGTTTTATTTTCTTTCTGTAATTTTCAGCACATTATTTCAGAAATACAAACAAAATATTTTCGGAAAGTGAGTAGAGAATTTTCAGTAAGTATGACGCAGTTATGAAGAATAATAAAAAATGTATTTCCTATCAGATGTTAACAGAAAGTTTGTAAGTATAAGGTAAAAATGACCACAATCGACAATAATGTTCTTACTCTACAATTACTGCAATTTACAGCTTACGGTTATCGTTAGTTATTTCTTTTCCAATATTCATAGCCCTGGCCATTTCAGCGACTACGATATCTTATTTTCTTTTGGGCCCTTTCTTTGCAAGCTTATTTGCGATCTGACATGACATTATCTCTTATATCTAATCATGATGTATTAGAAAATTTTATGTACAAAAGAAATGTCATTTGTAACAAGACTGTACACTAATATTTTCCTCGTACACACCAATTTTCATGGGAGACTCCAGTTTCATTTCATGTGTTTTGCCTTGGAGAAAATATCCCTGATGATTTATCTAAAGGAATTCATGCGACCGTGTTTACCCTCGAGCATAACATGTAATTCATTGTCATAATGAGCCAATAAGTACCACTGTAAATATCTATAATGATCAAGGGTGACATTTAAGAATTTGAGGGACTGTTTTCACATAAACATAAAACTGCATTAACATGCTTTTGAAGGACGCTATGAACTTTGGCGTCGACTGATAAAAATACGAAGCTTACGTCACCAGAAGAGTAATTGCCAGTTTCCGTCGTTAAAGTATTATGGCATCTACATATTCACCACTGAGGACAACTCAAAGAGAAAAAGTAAGCAACTCTTCACTATCGGTACAGATGCCAATTTGTAACAAAACAAACTATCACATTTTACTAATAAGCAAAGATGGCCAACGCATACTTAACATTGGGGCAGATGGAAAGAGATAAAAACAGACAAAGCTGGATATTCAGCTGACAGTTTATTTTCATAGTACATTTTATCTTTGCAAAGGCGAGCCTGATATGTTCAGTGTTTTAATAACTATACCTTCCTTGCCATAGGGCTTGTCATTTTCTGACAGGCTTAGATGTTTGCAAAGCTTTTTTTTTATCTAAGCAAAATAATGTCTCACGAATATATTACAACTAATTACAATACACTCTTTATCAACGCTACGGTAACTAGACAATACTCTCATTTATATTATTATCTGTCCATTAAATCTTGCCGCTTATACACTCATTAACCTTAAGGGTGTCCATACAGCCATGGTGCAATTTAAAATACTTGTAGCTCCTTAATTACATATGATAGAATTAATCTCTAAACAGGATAAGAAAGCTTGATGTGCCAATATTTTCTTTTCTTATGAAGTTTTATTAATTACTTGTTTTATCTAATATTTTTTCACAATTTCTGAATATTAAAAATTATTTCTTTTTCATAACTACTGTTGACCCATGGCTACACTAGAAGAGAAAATAAACTGCGTTCTTTGCTTGGCTGAGCTAAAATGTACTGTGGCTGTCTAAACAAAATTAACAACACAGAACAATAAAGAAGCAATACAGGAACTACATAGACAGGAGAATGAAGAAATTTAAGGAAATAGGGTTTGTGATTGATAAACCACGGTCTGGTAGACCATGTGTTAATGAAGGAATTGTAGCATCTGCAGAACAATTCTTTGAAAGAAGTCCGAGAAAGAGTCTTAGACGAGCATCTCTGGAGATGAGTCTTTCAAAAGTCAACTGTGCATAAGATTCTGCGGAAATGTTCTCTGCGAAGCAACATTACACATTAGTGGCAAGGTCAACAAGTATAATTGCCGTATTTAGGAAACTGAAAAAAATTAATGTCTGGTGTGCTTTCATTTTTGAAGGATGTGTTGTTAATGGTGATTAACTATTTAGAAATGCTATAAAATTACTTTGTTCCTAAGCTTGTACAATTAGAAATTATAGAAAATACTGTGTTTCAACAAGAGGGTGCACATTGTTATTTTGCTCTGCAAGTTAGGCAGTTTCAAAGTGAGGACCACTATTTTGGCCTTCACGTTCACCAGATTTTATGGGGACATGTGAAAAAACTTTATTCAACTAACCCTCGATCTTTAGAAGACTTGAAAGCAAGGATAACTGATGCGATTGAAGGTATTACTGAAAATCAGCTGGAAAATATTTTCCGAGTATTACACAATCGTATTTCTCTTTGCATCAGTAATGATGGTGAACATGTTCAAAATTAACAAGACGAATAAAACATCTAGGTCACTCTTCGTTCTTATCCCTTTTTACAGATTAATTCTATCATGTATAATTACGAAGCTACAAGTATTTTAAATTGCACCTTGACTTTATGGACACCCAGTATAATCTTGGAATGAAAAGGATGATTCTTAATGGCGTTCATTCATGTAGATCACCAAGCTTTACATTTTGTGAAGAATCAAGAAAACCTTTGTTTATTTTCATATTATTCAAACTAATTAATAATTAATTAATTAATAGAAGAATCGTCCCTCGGGATTCGTTTGAGAACGGATGGTTATACACATAAAATTCTCTCAAGTAGATTAAATATAGTCGATGACTCATCTAGCTTATCCACATAAAAGTTCTCTTAAGTGTAAAAATTACAACATAAAAAGATCGATAGGAATAAAGTGAGATTAAAGATAATAATACGATTAAATGAAACCGTCGGAAAAATTATGTAACGAAAGAGACCGAACAGAAACACAAGCGAAAAAAGCATTGCAGCCAAAGACAGTTCGTGCACAGTCTCTCAGGAGAACGCCTGTCATGCATTTGGTGCTCAAGATGAAAGAACCCACTGCATCTTCAGAGGGTGGAAGAGACGAAAGGAAACGGACCTAAAATCAAAGGCGGAAAGTAGTGTTGCTGGGTCGAAGAACCTGCAAAGATTTTTAACACTGTACACCCACCATGATGATCAAATTTTTTGAACACGAGAAGGAATTGCTCGTCAGGTATATGATTTGTAGTGCTCTTCAGTTCACAATATATATATATATATTTTTTAATACTATTATAGGTAAACTATAGACTTCATACCTCTTGAACGGTATTAATCATCTAGCATGTTTCCTTAATGAAGGTAATCAGTTTTTCTTATTGCTCTACTACAGAATTATAAAAAGAAAATACACTATTGAAAATGACATCGGGGTTCAGTAAATTTTTCAATGGGCGCGTACAATTTTTCACTTAGATTTATTTTGTCTTGATTTATCATGTTTATTTCACAAGGCATTGTCTTTTCAAGTATTTCACATGATATCTCCAATTTTTGACAAGGGTTTCCTTTTAAGCATCACTTAATACATCAAAGTACATAACTTTTATACAAGAATTATCATCTATTTCCTTTCAGTGTTCTATACGAATTTCGAGAAAAGAAATTTCTTCTAAAATTACTGTTTCTTTTTTCTCTACAGTTCTTCTTTCATCATCTAGCTTTATAAAATTTCAATTTCTAATCTTTTCATCATTTGCTCCAAAAAAAGAATATTTTGAACGACTGATATTTTGAAAAGTTAACGTAAAAGTAATATTTTTTCCAATAGTCCTTGCTGAACACGTTAGAAACGTCTTTGATGTCTGTCTTTTACAACCTACTCATTTCTAATCTCTCCTTTTATTTTTAAAGGTATTTTTTCTATTTCCAGTTGTCTAACATTTCTCCTTCTATAGCTTCAAGAGGTATTAGCCTATAAGTTCTCAAGCGCGCGTCTGTAAATACTTTACAGCTATAAAACTCTCACTTTCTGTTTTCCTTGAATTTGTCTCCTACAGACATGCCACTGTCTATTTTCTTTTTCAAAATAACCTTCCTGAAGTTTTTCTGGGTAATGAGTGCTTATAACTGACCTCGTTATCTGCCTCACGTGAAAGGCTGCGAAGATACTTGTATACGTACACATACTAACAGATATACATATGTAAACCAAAGAAAGGACTAAAATGTTCCGGTAAATTAGAGGAACTGACCTAAGAAAGTAAAAAAAAAAAATCGATTTCAATACAAATTTCATCGTGAATTAGATACCTGGCTTTCACTTTTCAAATAAAATTTGTCACTCTGGCAAAAAGCAAAGCTTGGAATTCTGACCATATATTCGACCTCTCTCTCTCTCTCTCTCTCTCTCTCTCTCTCTCTCTCTCTCTCTCTCTCTCTCTCTCTTGTCTCCGTTTTATTCTTAATGTTTTTTTTTTTTTTATGACACCACCTACGGATAGAAACATTAATAATCAAGAGCAAAGACTGACTTCCTATAGGATGCTAGGCATAATCGTGAGACAGAAACATTACCATGGTGAATTTCCACTCATGAATCAATACCTGATGTCTTCTTTGATATTTGACATGAAGCCTTTTACCAAAACGCGATTCGGAAGCTTTCATCAGTTAAATCAAGTTTATATTATGTTCTTATCGAATAATAATAATAATAATAATAATAATAATAATAATAATAATAATAATAATAATAATAATATTATTATTATTATTATTATTATTATTATTATTATTATTATTATTATTATTATTATTATTATTATTATTATTATTATTATTATATGTGGAACAAGCCCACTGGGCCATTGACTTAAATTTCAAGCAAATGTTTACCATGCAAAGAGAATTGTATTAGGGTAGTGTGCATTGCATCTTCTCTTGAACTTTGATATTTCCAGTTGCATGACATCCTCAGGATGACTGTTCCACTTCCAACGGTGAGAGGATAAAGGACCTCTGGAACTAAGAGTTAGACAGCGAGGCACATTTATTGTATGTTGGTACTGCTGATCAGCGAATCTGGTTGCCTTTGTGAAGAAAATGGGATCAGGGATCTATTGTGAATGTGGAAGATCTCTGTTAAAATACAAAATTATGGAAAATTGACGAACAAGGGACCACCCGTTGATGATTAAATCATCCATGCTAATATTAGCAAACAGAAGCCTACTACCACGAACCACTATCTGAAAGAGGACAAATGACCTAAACCAGGTTGCATTGATTTTAACACTTACGAATATATGAGGCCTTACGTACAATACCTAACTTTCGTGCGGCGTTTGCTGAAACTTTCATTAGAAGTTTCTCAAAATTAAGTTGTGAGTCAAAAGTTGCATCTAGAATAGATAAAGCTTCAGACTCCTTCAGCAGAGTCCCCTCCACCTGAAGGGGAGGATGGGGTGGAAAATCTGTACGAGATCTGCTAATCAATAGTGTTTTCGTTTTACTGGAGTTCAGCCTCATATCCCACCGACTACACCATTTGCCAATCCAGTTCATGTCACGAATGAGATTAAGGACACCTTCATTTCTCGTAAGTGGAGACTTTACTACACCCACGAGTGTTGCATCATCGGCATCCTGAACAATCCTGTTTTCCCGGCCAACAACCATATCACTTGCATACACTAAAAATAACATTGGACCAAGACCATTACCATGTGGAACTCCAGACACAACAGATCTTGGTTCACTAAAGATCCCATGAACTCGCTGCTGCCTACCTGTAAGGATATCATGAAGTATATCTAAAACATACCCACCCACTTCAAGATTCTGAAGCTTATAAATAAGTACTGTTCAGTTTACCAAATCGAAAGCAGAACTAAAATCTATTTGAATCTCTCTACACTCTAACCCTCATTAAAGTTCTTTTACAAATGGCATGTCAAATCTAAAAGAGCATCATAGGCACTACCTAACTGCTTTCTATATGCATAATAATTATCAGCAAACAATCCTATGGATTCCACATACTTTTTTCCTGCAAATTTGGAGAGACGGGAAGAATGGAAATTAGCCTGTAGTTACTGCAGTCTGCAGATGAGCCATTCTTTGGAACAGGGACTCTACCACTGAGCTTGCTCTAATCCGCAGAGATATTATGTCGGATTAAAATTCTATAGAATCTACAAATCTTGGAAGATAACACACTAAACACCCGCCCCCCCTTTTTTTTTAAACAGAGGGAAGAAACTATCAGGATCTACTCCATCCCAGCTATCAAGATTATCAAGAATTTTCTTAACACCCTTAGAGCAAAATGCAAATTTTGTAAGAATGGGTTCAGGATGACAAGTATTAGGGAGAGCGACATCTTCAGCTTATTGCTTAGCTTCAAAGGCTCGATGAGGTAGTTCAACCTTTTCCCTAGGGCCAGTAACCAATTTACCATCATCTGTTAGTGGTGGAACAGAAAATGAGCCCAACCCAAAGATATCTGATACTGATTTGATCCACCACAGATGAGGCTGAGATTTCCTTCGATCTTCGTCTTTAAGAAATTATTGCAATTCTCGCAGCTATGTGGTAAATTCTATTCACAGCACAGCGAGATTCACAAATTACGGTGTAATTTTCATTTGAACGATTTCGTCTCCATGTGTTGAATTTGGTCTGTTTGTCATAGTAAGCTCGTCGACATGTGTCATCGAACCATGGCTGGTCATTTGTCCTTAATTTGATGACCTTTCTAGGGGATTACCTTATTAAAATAGCCATCAGCATTTCATTCAGCCTCTTGGGATCTAGATCTGATATAGCATCTGAAATACTAAGTGCATGAAAAGCTTCATTAATGCGATCCTAATTGGTTCTAGATTTCAGCCATACAGTTTTTCCAATGGTGGTATAAGTAATATAATGATTGGCAGATATGTCCATCTCAATGGCACAATAATCTAAAGTGCCTATATATTAACAGACAGTGAATTCACAATAGCCGGAACATATGTGAATATGAGATATAATCTGTTACCGGAAATATACTTTGGTTCCTCAATTAGCTGTACAAAAACGGAGGATATACAGAACTCAAGAGCAGACCGGCCATGTTGATATGTGGAATTTGAATTAAGCCACTCCCTGTGCTTTGCATTCCAGTCTCTGTAAATAACGAATAAAACTTTTGAATCCTATAACTGAGCCATACTGAGCCTCGTCAAGAGACAGTCATATATAGAAGCGCCGATATTTGTATCGCAGTATACAGGTAACACGTAATCCTCGTGGAAATTACTGAAAATCTTGAAACGAAGAACTTCGGCAACCACACTCCAAGTTTTTTTATAATGAATAGGTCGCCCGGACTTAGTTTATACATCCATACGTTGAGCATGTGGAATGTTACGACGATAAATAAAGTCAAGGCCACCAAACCCTGGGATTTAAAACTCACCCTTTGACTTCTTACTACTTACAGTTAAAAACATCAAATTGTATTTGCGAGCACAAGTCTGGAAATCAAGAAAATTTTATCTTAAGCCCAGGTATTTGAGCAAAGTGCTCTACAATTATTTTTGCAGTAATGCGTAGCAGGACCACGGTTCAGGTAAATGTATCTCGAAAAAAATTAAATAAAAAGAAATGTCATGCTATTAGTCAATTGTTGAGAGAAATTCCTGATTACTGAAATTTACTCTCTTTCAAGAAATATCTTTCAAAATAAGTAACTTTTTATATAGAGCAATTTTCAGTATTACGACAAAACAGCAAAACCTAAGTGACCATTGTAAAGAAATCAATATACAACACTCATAAATAATAACTAACAGTGATATATATATATATATATATATATATATATATATATATATATATATATATATATATATATATATATATATATATATATATATATATATATATATATATATATATATATATATATATATATATATATATATATATATATATATATATATATATATATATATATATATATATATATATATATATATATATATATATATATATATATATATATATATATATATATATATATATATTCTCTTATTCATATGGAACGTGATGAATGTATTAAGGCCTAGCAACAACTTTGTTGTTTCTTTTTTCCTTCATGGAATCTCTCTCTCTCTCTCTCTCTCTATCTCTCTCTCTCTCTCTCTCTCTCTCTATATATATATATATATATATATATATATATATATATATATATATATATATATATATATATATATATATATATATATATATATATATATATATATATATATATACATATATCATATATATGAAATAAAGAAAATAGTATAAGATGAAACAGTGCCTGACAACGAAAATAAAAAGTAGAATACGCATTATGTTAATTACCTGATAACCGGGGAAACTATTCAATTAGAAAGAGACACTGAAAAATCGTAAATATAAAAATATTCTAGGTTTTATGAAATAAAACATACCCCTCCTGGTAATTAAAAAAAGAATAAAAGTGCTCAATTACATGAAGTATCTTGAAAAGGCCGACCTCATTAACTTGAAGTGGTTTTTTCCCGTTAATTAACAGAAGTGTTTGGACTCATTATCAAACAAAGTCACAGAAAGTCCCCAGAAATCAAGAACGAGAGATTCTGTTTCAAATCGAAATTAAAAAAGATCTCTATTTTCCCAAGGCCTTGTGTTTTGTGGTCTGGTTAACTTCTATTTAACTGGAAAGCCTAGAGCCTTTCCTTACATAAAAAAAATCTATGCTTGAAGTAATGTATAATGATAAGATAAGATAAGAATAAGTATATATATATATTATATATATATATATATATATATATATATATATATATATATATATATATATATATATATATATATATATATATATATATGTGTGTGTGTGTGTGTGTGTGTGTGTGTGTGTGTGTGTGTGTGTGTATTGTTTAGGCTTATCTGTTCTCTCCCAGCCCAACAGTTCACACACTTGGGCGTGAATAATTATATAAATCAGGTAAATCCCACATGACGGGTCAGAGGGAGATTTGCCTATAAGTAATAATTATTTAGTACATAATCGATGACACATTCCTGGTTCCTGATACTCATAAATGATGCTGAAATATATGCAAAGAATTAAAACAAATATTAGTTATCATCCTGGAACAAGTTTCATTAATATACTTACTATTACTGATATTAAACAAAGTAAGAATACCTTCGTCCATGGCATCTACATCAATTGTAGCGCTCTCTCTCTCTCTCTCTCTCTCTCTCTCTCTCTCTCTCTCTCTCTCTCTCTCTCTCTCTCTCTCTCTCTCTCTCTATTTACTTATGTGTCTATCGATCTATGCCTTATACTGTATTAATCTCTTACCGGAAAAGTGTGTTTTATTGACCTATAGATTATATATTCTTTTAGCTTTTGCTTTAAGATATGTTAGACATTTCTCTTTCCTTCTGTCATTCTCTGTGTCGGAAGAGAAATTAACGGTTATTACTAATAAACAGCTTCATTTCCTTTGGCATTTACGCTTCCCACAGGACTAAATTAATGTTGATTATCGTGCCTGCCCGTTTGCTTTGAGCCTTGTTGGGGATTCTGGCTGTTGCATTTTAATCTCTCTCTCTCTCTCTCTCTCTCTCTCTCTCTCTCTCTCTGTAGATGATTAAACTTTAATAGGCAAACAAATGGACTTGTTAGGGAGCATACCTCCTCCAGAGCAGCTCAGAATGGAATAAATCAATTAGAACTAATAATAAAGCCGGGAGTTTATTCTGCACTGGCAACAAATATCCTAGACAACAAACTCCACAAAAATATGAAATCTTAGATAAATCATTTTTACAAGCAAAATTCCTCTCTGACATGAAGGGTGAGCTAGTTTCCATCATAACCATGTCACCGACTCAGTGACAGTTTCTCTCAAAAGTTAATCATAGACACAAGCGTAAGGATCAAAATATAGGTCTTCCAAACTTAAGCCAAGGTTTACTTTCCATGTGGATAAAAAAATATCCTTTTGAAACCAGGAATCAAAATAATGAATAGAAATGAAGCAAAACCGGGACTGATGTTAAAGATCAGTGGGAGAGTGAGAAACAATGAAATAAAACAACGGATTTTTACGAATCAAAAAGAAAAAATATATATATCAATGTTATTCTGTTTATAATATTCCAGGGGCGTAAAAAATATTAATTACTCAAAACTATTAGCTTCGGTTTAATCAATCATTAACTTGCATCTTCCTCAAATCTCCGTCTTCATTTTACGTAAAATATAGGAAAAGATGCATAATTCTAATTTCTGGTTTTTTTATCCTTTGGATGACCCTAATTATTCTGCAGCAGAAGGCAACGTAGCAGACATTTATCCTCTCACAAATGATCTCATGCCAATCGTCACTCTTTCTTTCTACACAAAAGAAGAAGACTCGGCGAAACGCAAGGAGGTTGTAATTACCGGCCATCCAATATCCTTAAAAGCCTCGAAATTGCTCCACACGTTCCGTTAGTTTTCTGAGGAACACAGCTGCATCATCAATCCCAATTTAAAAATAATACCCCATGTTAGATAAAACCTTGAAATTCAGCTTAACCACTGTTTCTACATATGTTATGTTAGAATGTACTTTACCCCGAAATTCAATTATCTTACTGCGTTTCGGCATATTCCACGTAGAGTTTAATAGAGCAAGGAAATTGAAAATTCTAGAAACATGCAGATCCAACCAAAGTGTTCGCTGGGTCAGCTAAAAGTGCCTGAAATATACATTCCATTGACGTATCAGTGACAGTGGATAGTTTGAATATACTTCACTATTTACAATTGAGTTCAAGTCTGAAGCAATGTATCGCTGCCACTGTACTTCAGGGTTTGTGCGCCTAAAAACCTTTCAAAATTCCGCTCTGAAAATACGTTCTTTTGAGCGATTCACAAAAAGCATTTAATTTCAGGCTACTGTCTTTACACTCACTCCCTCTCTCTCTCTCTCTCTCTCTCTCTCTCTCTCTCTCCTCTCTCTCTCTCTTTTATCCCTGGAATATCCTCTAATTAATCTTAGTTCTTTCGAATGGTATTTTTATTCTATAATTTATATGAATATGTTTATATCCTGCTGTCTTTATTTTCTTTGTTTTCTGTTCTTAAACAATAGAAAGTTGTGCAGGTAAGGTTAGTCGTCCTTAACCTATCATAAAGAGGAGGGAAGTGAGTATCCCGAATCTTTCTTTTTAACCTCATTTGAGTCTTCTACATATTTTAAGAGCTTTGGAAAAGAAGCTTCGTCTTGCCACTTGTTTCTTTTAAAAGGAGTAGTCATTTAGCACTAAGAAGTTATTTACTCAACTGTATTAAAAGTGAATAGTGTAACAAATACAAAATAATAGGCAATATAATTCTGTTTTTTTTCAGGTTTTCATCTCTCTCTCTCTTTACATCAGTCCATTGTCTTGGATTCCAAGAATGAAGAAGAATGGTCCACTTCTCCCCCAACCATTTGACTCATTTTATCTTTCGTGCCTCGCTATATATCTCTTAAGTTCCGCAAAGTCATATATCTTTGTGGAGAATGCGTCTCTAAATTACCGTAAATATTTTAAAAGATTATCTATGACCCCTGACTTGTCTTCAGCAGATTGATAATTTCTTTTCTCTTGTGCTAAGAATAACTGAGGCTTAGAAGAAGTCAGTAAATGATATACGGGAGGTAAGCTTTAAAAGAAAGGAAGAACCACTTCTTTCAATAACTGGACGTTTGTTAGTGGCACAGCCAACTCACCATCCCAAGCGTCTTAAGGGAATTTATCAGCAAAAGGTTTGGGAAATGATGCAACATAGATGCAAGAAAACGATGCTTATGGGGAGCTGCACGTATTTCATTGACTTTCATCAAAAAAAAAGTTTGAAGGGATATATATATATATATATATATATATATATATATATATATATATATATATATATATATATATATATATATATATATATATATATATATATATATATCTTCTATCTCATACTTCTTTTTCATTTCAGAGATATCAATGGCCCTGGCACCAATGAAACAAGACAACACCTAACAAATCAGTCATTCGTTTCTCAAGTTACAAATAATTGAATTTTTATTTGTAAAATGATGGACCTAGAATATGAGACAAAACCATTATCACTTAAATGAATATATATATATATATATATATATATATATATATATATATATATATATATATATATATATATATATATATATATATATATATATATATATATATATATATGTGTGTGTGTGTGTGTGTGTGTGTGTGTGTGTGTGTGTAGAATCTACTGGTCACTTTTACCAGACACATATGTAATTCTAATAGCCAAAATGCCCTCTTAACTTCTCTAATTCGAGAAGTTAAGAGGGCGTTGTGGCTATTAGAATTACATATGTGTCTGGTAAAAGTGACCAGTAGATTCTGCATATATATTTCAGCCTAAAAAGCAATAAAAAAAAACGATTGCCCACTTGGCTACGATGGCGAGGATTGGTCTATTCCAGCTCTAATAAATATATCTGAAAACGACAGGTATATGTATGTACGAGGAGTAATAGACTTTTATCCTTCTCGTGGTCAGGTCGGCAACGCGACCTCCTTATGAATATGGTAATGCGGGTTCGTTTCCCGCGACCGACGTTCACAGGCTCTTCAATTTCCTCTTCCGTTTGGATATTTCGGCTTCGTAGTTACAAGCATATCCAAAAAAAGCGCGAAGAATTCGAGAAGTTAAGAGGGCATTGTGGCTATTTGAATTACACACACACACACACACACACACACACACACACACACACACACACACACACACACATATATATATATATATATATATATATATATATATATATATATATATATATATATATATATATATATACTGTATATACATACATATACATATATATATATAAATTATATATAACATCCCTGGTTCACCAACCAAGTTCAGATGACGAGACTGTTCTTCCATTGCAAGATAAATGGCAAAGAAGCTAAATATACCCCTGCGCGTGAGGCGCTTTCATTTTTGTGTTAGCTTTTTTCTGATCTTTTCCTTAACTCTGTCTCTCGTATTCAAGTTCTAATCTTTGTGTTTTATTTTCCGCCTTTATTCTCTATCTTCTTACCTTTCTATTTATGAATATTGGCAACCGTCCCTCTCAATTATTCTTTTCTTAATCCCTTCCTATTTCCCAAACCATTTAATACAACAGAAATCTTTTATTAAAACATAAAGATACCAGAGTCTAATAGAGTCAATATTTCCTCACTCTCCTTAAACATCTTTCTTATTCTGTTGTGCTATTTCGAGACACTGTGTGCTGACGCCGTTGAATTTTAAAGCTGGTGACCGCAATGAAGTATTCAAATTAGGTCCCAAAACAGACCATAGCTTTTATTTATTCACGAGTAAATGTTTTCAACTTTCATGAAATACATGGAACCCCTTAGAACATATAAGTCACAGACGCATAAAAATGTCTAGTTAAACGTTTTGAAGACCTGAGCCCTTTTCTGACTCAATATGACCTCCTCTGAATGCTTTTTTATTTACATACATTAATTTGAGTTTGTTCTCTGGATATACTGGAAACAAAAACGATGTCAATTCAAGAATTTACCAAATTTTACGGTGCTATTGGTATCTGCACAATCGCTGTCTAAGAAGAATTGTCAATAAGAATTGCCAATTATCTGCAGGTATATTAAAATCGCTCTATCTGAAGGGTTTGTTTATTATACACTCCCATAGCAACGTTCTGTGATCTTTTCCTTTTTCTTCAACGTAAGTGGCAAGTAAAAATGAAAAATTTGACAAACGTATTGGTGCCCAATGTATCCTACAAATTAGGGAGAACTGTTTTTATCCAAAGCATCCTAGAACAGAGAAATTACCTATATATAAATTTAACACAACAAATTAACTTAGTTTTCTAGTAAACATCGGCCTGCTTACTTTACCTTTGAATTCAACGAATAATTGTTTGGAAAACTGTTTGGAGTGAAATAAGTGAGAACTACGAAATAAATTTTGTTAGGTGTGAGATTACAGCGTCAGTCTGGTCTGAGAGCTCGCTTGAAAATTGAGGACATCTGCGTTTGTATGAGAGTAGTGAAATGTGTACAACGCTTACTAACATTTTCGCAGAAATTTAGTATTAAGATTTGAAAACGTTTCTGCATTAATAAGTCCACAGTAAATATTTTCAAATATTACTTTCTTTCTTTCAGACATCGGCCATGACAGGAATATCTGAATTTCAGCGTAGGTAGAACTATTTGATATTTTAAAAGTCCTATATTTGTTTCGCGTGTCTACTCCTGATATGGTCAGGGGAAGAACACCAAGGTTTTCATAAGTAAAGGCTTTGTTATTAGAAGCAGGCGGGAAGATAGTTTACTTAATCATAAATACAACGTCTGGGAGCTAGAGGCTCCACACTAAGGATTCTATAAAAACTTGATTATAAAAAGAAATCTCACAAACACACAACACATGGTGGTAGCAAAAGAGTTTTCTGTTCGATCCTGACGCTTTCAGTAAAAATCTAATATTCATCTCCGATTTATTCTGCTAAGAATAACTTACTTTCTTACTTGTAAAGTCCTGCAAACATGCCTCGGTGGCTTCCATTTGAAATCCCACAAGAAATTATAATTTTTTCAAAAACAACCTTGTGAGATGCAGAAAGCAAGTAATACACCACTCCACAAAAACTGAGGATTGGGAACATTTCACTTTATTCAGGACAATAGGAACTTTCAATATATTGTTTTGCAGCCAGGGAATTCACAATATTATAGCCTAATCGCTATAAACTATAAATAGATCACTATAAAAGGGTATGAGACTGTAAGTACAAAAACTGACCGTAGAACAGTGAAACATTACCAGGAATCTTAACGCTTATGAAAAGACCACCCTTATGTTAGAGTCTAAGGGGCATTTGGTTTAGGTTTTTGCTGTAAATTAGACCCGGGATTCCCTTATATTGCATTAGGTAATGCTTTTGGGTGTAATTTTGACTCTTCGTTCTGATAATCTGCATTAGTGAATGTATGTCATATACTTATATATGTATTACTACATCTTCCCAAGCAACCCACCTGCCAAAACAATCATATAGAATTTGAAATATGAAATACCGTGCATTGCTTAGCACCGCCTGACAAGAAAGGGCAGGAAATATTCGCCTCTCCCTAAAGCCTTTAATTGCACTCTGGGTATCTCTCTCCCTCTCTCTGTAAAAATGTTGCTGCCTGAAAATCCCTTGTTGCAGAACGTGGAGCCGTGAGAAGATTAGGCTTGGCCGGCGATGTGGATTAAGAGAGAGGCGAGGCCCCGTAGAATCAGGTGGCCTAGATTGATCTCATGGTGACCCTGAATCAAAATGATACGTGAGCATAGAGGAGCGACACTAACATCATCTGGACAGGAAAGCATCCTAATTCCGGAACCGAGGTATTGAAAGGACTGACCCTCAGAACTGTCAGAGGTATACCGAGAGATATCAGGAGAGACACAGCAGAGACATATCTGGACCTAGTCGAGCCACCACCCTTCCCTGTGCTTTCCCGCCTCCTTCAGAGTGCCGTGACCCTACCACGAGGCCCACCTTGTAGGACCTTAGTCATCTTACCAGTGAGCCCCAATTAAGTCCTCATCCACCGCCATTTCTACGCTGAAGCCACCTCTTCTACAAGGTGAAGTGCTCTGTTACAAAGTTCTTTTCATTCAGTCACATCGTTTTTATTCTCTGACTGAACTTCCAACTTTATTTTCAAGTGACAGTATTGCATATCAGCCTCGCCTTGTTAGTGCAGTGTTACGTAAGTTCCAGTGTTTGAGTGATTACATAAAATCGTGTGTTCAGCGCACTCTTGGCAGCCTCCACGCGCTGCCTTGTCCTGTGCTTATTTCACTGTGTCCTTACTGACCTTTAATTCGTAAATTTCTCAGTTATAGAGGGAACGTCAGCCGTGGAATCCTTCCTTGATTGTGCCTTGCGCATCGTGAACCCCACGACACCATTATCAACATCACCATAGCAACGGATATATCTTCGAAGTGTTTATAGTCTTGTATTATACTTAATCTCCCAGGCCTTACCTGCTTGATTAGTTCATTTTGCTTACTAATGTAAATATACACGCAATTTTAAACTTATCCTAAGTGTTTACTTACAACTGCCTTGTGAGTAGAGCCCTCAGTTCAGTTATACTTCCTTTTTTCTTATCTTAGTATATTACGATTTCCTGAATCAACTGCAGTCAGAATTAAGGAATTTATTGTGGTAAGTAAAGTAACCATTCATTCAGAGTCTATAACTAGCTCATGGTAAGCATTCCTCAGGTTAAAATTGATTATATATATATATATATATATATATATATATATATATATATATATATATATATATATATATATATATATATATATATATATATATATATATATATATATATATAAAAGATGTTGCCGTGTAAAGTCAGTACGTGAATCTATGTCTTCTTATAAGTAACATACTTTTTCTTATTCAATACAAAGTTTCGTAGTGATACATTTTAAATTAATAACAAAGTTAAACGATACCACAAGGAGTCGTTTTCTAACTCAGGATCTTTCTCGTCCATTTTGGCCAACAATCATTTGTTTTCGTTTTTTTTTTATACCTGAACCAAATGTGGAAAAAATCGTTTCTACATAAAGCTCTGAATTTGAAAACAAGCAATAATGGACACCTGACTTCAAAAGGAATTGGAAAGGATATTGTACCATGCAATAAGGCCGCGGGAACTGGATGCATTGTATGGAGCAGGTATCATATATGAGCGCTATAAAGTTTATAGAAAAAAAAATAAAACAACTATTAGACAGATAAAGCTGAGAGAAAAATAGAATGATGATTAAATGAGCTCACCTAATTTTATTTGTGACATAGTCCCTTTGTAAATCTATAAATTAATTGACCAAAACTTTATGAAATACTGATAGCAGAAAGAATTTCTCCTCTTGGTAATGTCAGTTTCTTTTTTTACATATCATAAGACTGTCAGAAATGCCCTTAACGTCGCCTCGTCTCCTCGAGCAACGGATCTATGATATCCTTTTAGATCAAGACCTGTTACTGCTTAATACGAAAGTTGTGTGTGACTGTTCCATCGTTACCGTACACTTACGGAATAATAAAAACCCATAAAACAATTTTTTTGTCATTTCCGCTGATTCTGCATATAACAAATTAGTAAAATACTTAGTGGATATTCTTAACCATTGGTTGGTACCATCTTCGATGCCAATATTAAGAACAATTGTGACTTGACTAAGAAACTGAATATTGTACAAATTAATAGTGAATCCTACCAAGTAGTTTTGATTCTCACTGTGATTTTATTGTGATCCCTTCTTGGGAATATGTGATCTTGGAACGTTAGCTGGCACAAAATATTTATTGTTGGAGAGAGAGAGAGAGAGAGAGAGAGAGAGAGAGAGAGAGAGAGAGAGAGAGAGAGACTTATAGTAAAATAAAAAAGAATCTGTTTATTAGGTGCTTAGTATTGAAAGAGAGACAGGTGGGGCGGCAGAGAGCGGGAGTATTCTTTGAATGAAAGAAAAGTTCTTCCTTAAATATACTAGTCCTAGAATTTTCCAGTTAAGAATAAGAAAGCGAGAAGGGGATTTAATTTTTGGATATATTTAAATTATCTCTTTGTAAGTCTATACAACACTTAATTGGAGAGAATATTCGTTTCGTCTGTCACACAAACATTTCTCGTTAAAATCTTTTCGACACAAATTCGGTTTATTTAAATACAGAGAAAACCACTAGTGGAATGGAGCGATGAGGCACAGTCATTTGGGTGCGGGTGATTGGCAAGGTCCTTTGGGCAGCTGATTTAGCACCGGAGTTTGGGGCGCCAGACGTTTGGGCGTGAGACAAAAGATGTTACAAATAGACATGAATGTCTATGATAAGTCATGAAAAATTCAAGAGACCAAATGAATAATTAGAATTTTCTGGCAATGCATATTTATTAAAGTGTTTAGTTTTTGCGTAACATTTTAAGGTTTCATGACCCTCCCCACCTCCCACTCCGACAGGAGGGTGAGTCATGAGGAATTTGTCTAGTCTCTGGGCAATGTTGTCAAAATAAATAAACATATTAGAAAAGGAGAAATAAAAAAAATAACTGATAAAATTTTTTTTTTATTACATACTTATTCTTAAAAAGAACTGATAGAATTCCAAAGTGAATAGTTATAGTAAAAAAAAAGTGATGGTCATTCATATAAATACATAAACTTTACAGAAAATAGAAAGTCAAATGATATAACTTTTGCAAGTGAACTGTCACCTGTAATATGTGAGTAAAATTGAAACAAATAATTATTCATTCAAAGGCGAATCTTTAAAAAGTTTTAAAATGCAATGTTACTATTAAAAAAAAAACTGTTAATCATTAGAAAAAACTGTAATATAGCTTTTTTGGGTTCTTCATTTGGTAGTTATGAGCAATTCTTCTCAGGTAAGTCTGTCTTTTCAATGCATTTTAAATTACTTTTATTTTAAATTTCAACTCAGGCTTTAACGAAAATACCGTGGTCAATATACACGATAATTTCCCTGCACGTAATTCTGTATGTCAGCAACCGCTGACAAGCGATTACATTCTGTAAACTTAACTAGAATCTGAAACCGCAACAGATTCAGCAATTGACATTTGAATGGAAGGCCAATTAATCCCCATTGGTTCAACTCAAGCCTCGGGCATTATTGCCTCTGCAATATTACGCCCACCTCGTGAGTTAGAGAACCTAACTGTTCAGGCGATCCGTGGGACACACATAAACACGAGCCTTTGGGAGCTGTCGGAGCCACATTGTGTCATGATAAAAGTACCTGATTGGTGAAATTACTCGCCTGATCCCTTTACACGAGGTCAACCAATCTCGAAGTCTCCATCGGTGAAGAAGAACAGAAAGTATCAGTATACTTGATAATGACAACCGCCAATATGCTTGAGGCTAACAGTCGGGCATTGTGCGCTCATGTTGCATTATAAATTAAAGTTGCTCGAATATATTATTACATCTCCTCCTGAACACAAT
Source organism: Macrobrachium rosenbergii (assembly GCF_040412425.1). NCBI lineage: Eukaryota > Metazoa > Arthropoda > Malacostraca > Decapoda > Palaemonidae > Macrobrachium > Macrobrachium rosenbergii. The sequence goes on from NC_089786.1 coordinate 29,675,869, forward strand.
CTTACAAAATTTACATTTCGCTCTAGAGATATTAAGAAAATTCTTGATAATCGTGATAGCTGGGGCGGAGAAGATCCGGATGATTTCTTCCCTTTGTTTTAAAAAGGTTTCTAGTGTGTTGTCTTGAAAGTTTAGTCGATTCTATAGACTTTTATGTCGACGTAGTATCTTTGCGGATGAGAGAAAGCTTCTTCCAAAGAACGACATGTCTGCAGACTGCAGTAATTACAGGCCAATTTCTATTCTCCCTGTGCTCTCCAAAGTTGCAGATAAACTTATTTTTAAGCAGCTATATAAGTATGTGGAATCTAGAGGATTGTTTGCTGGTAGTCAATATGCGTATAAGAAGCAGTTGGGTACCTGCGATGCTCTTTTAGACTTGACTTGCCATTTACAAGAGAATCTTGATAAGGATTTTGAGTGCAGAGAGATTCAAATAGATTTTAGTGATGCTTTCGATTTAGTCAATTACGAGGCTCTCATCTATAAACTTCAGAATCTTGGAGTGGGTGGGTATGTTTTAGGTTTACTTCAAGATTTTCTTACAGTTAGGCAGCAACGAGTTGCTGCTAATGGGATCTTTACCGAACCAAAACCTCTTGTATCCGGAGTTCCACTGTTACTAAAGGAGTTGTTTGTGGTGGTAATTTTTTGTTTCCTAATATTAGCAGTTATGACTTGGACCATAGACGGATGGTCTCTTGTTTGTCAGTTTTTCATAAGTTGTATTTTAACAGAGACCTTTCAAATTCACAATTGATCCCTAATCCCCGTTTCATGCCGAGAGAAATCAGATTCGCTAAACAGCAGCACCAATATGCAATATTGTAGAACTTGTCAGTTCGAGAAGTCCTTTATCCCTCACACCGTTGGACTGTGGAACAGTCTCCCTGAGGATATCGAGCAACTGGAATTTCAAAAGTTCAAGAGCAGATGCAATACATTACTACCCTAATAGTATTCTCCTTGCATTTTAATACATTTTTGTCTATTTATTAATGTATTTACTTTTCATTTTAATGGGTGAAATCTCTTTCTGTAATTCTCTTTACCTTCTCTCTTCCTAATGAACACCATATTCTTAGGAAGCTTGAATTTTAATTCAGTGGCCCCTATAGGCTTGTTCCATATGAATAGTATTCATCTTCTGAATAATAATAATAATAATAATAATAATAATAATAATAATAATAATAATAATAATAATAATAATAATAATAAAACTGCGCGGTATAACACTATTCATGACGACTGAAGCATCGTATAAAAGACTACTTATAATTTACCAATGGAAAAGTAATCCATGTTCCATGCAAACCAAAGATTTTTTTAAGTTTCAAAACAAAACCTGTCAGTCTTCTTGAGACAGTCTGACTTACTAATGATTTATGATTTTTGCTTTATCTACTAACACGAATGTTAAAATTTACTACAAAAGAAAACAAAAGTACCTTTAATTGCTACTCCGAATATTTGCTTGGTCATCGTCTGCAGGACTGTTGAAGAAACAAACTGGCTACTTACTCAGAAATGGTTATATATATGTTAATCTTTATGCATATGCAATAATCAAGATATTTCACGGCTAACACAAAGGTTTTTCGAATATATATGTTCATTAAGGAGTAAATTTTAACATAATGAAACTATATTTTAAGAGTAATGCAGTCTAAAAATATACATAAAAGTAATACAAGCCAAAATTCTCCTATAGAGCAGAAGAGAGACATTACATGAAACACTTTGTTCACATATTGAAATATACATATAAATGTTCTTGTACCGATAAAAAACAGATGGAAAATTTTTATTCTAAGTTAAGTATAGATTTTAAAATTCATTCTACAAAATATAATAAAAGATGACATAAAAAGAAAAGCATAAAATTACTGCCCAACACTTAGTTGCTTGGTAACTGTTTCGAAGACTCCAGGGGTAAAAATTTAATGAAGAAAGAAAGTGAATTCTACGTATTTATCTGGATAATAAATTATTGTTTCAAGTATATAGTCTTGCCAAAAATGGTAAAATGATGTTCCTGAAATTTTATTAGAACCTTGTAGAAGTGCGACACATAGTGTAATGTTAGTGAGTTGAATGGCGGTAAACACAGACTACAGCAAAGCTTATGTGCGATCACATTCCTAAATGATAACATGTACGAGTAATAACCATTTTTATATATATTCTAATGATTTTTCGTTGTAAAATAAATAATTACGATATGAATCACCTTTAATTTTGAGGCTCATGTAATATATACAAAGGAAAGCAAGGAAGTAATATTTTATGGCTGCATATGTATATTTATATTAGCTTAGGACTGCCAGTGCACTACGATTCGATATAAAGTCACAGTTCCAAAGGTTCGAGCATAATTCATAAACCATTTCGAATTATATCTTCGTCTCTCCCACAGTTCTCGCAGCAGACTAAGAGACGAAATCTCTCAAAACTTTTTTGAGATGGAGTCATTTCATCGATGGCATGGCCTTATGATATGCTTTAAAGTGAAATATTTACCTTTGCACTGGCTGACAAATTAACAACATTGCGAGAGGCAAGAACTCATGAGCAAATAGAATTACAAGACAAAGCAGAAACAAGCCAAAAACGTTGATAGAGAGTGCTTGTAATAAGCAGAGATGTATAGTTTAGCTCCCGTCTAATACAATTTTCTTGATAAGAAGAATCGTTATGGATAATGTGTCTTTAACGGATAATAAGATTTTTTTCTGCTAAATTTACAGCGTGAAGTCTGTGACTAGCGGTCTTAGCTTTGGGTTCCTGGCAGAGCTTTCTAAGGATTTGCCTTTCAATTTTCATCTCTTCATGCTGTTCGCTTCCCACAGAGCTGTCCAACTCCTTTATCTTTACAATGAGTTTCATTTGTCACTTGAGAGCGGCGTGCCATACGAGGGTGTACAGCTGGGACTATATACCAGTTTTATATTTCTTTTCTTTTTCCTTCTATTTTTGGCATTAGTCGGGTCTGGGCTAGCTTGAGACATTTAGGTGCGCGTCCCATAAGGACCTACTTTTGTATCAGAGAAATGAGTGAACTGGAAAACCATACAAAAAAAGCAATAACCTAAACGCTTTACACGAACTCATCCTAACAAGATCCAGGATAATTCCATGTTAACCGGAACTAAAATCATCTCTGATAACATGTCGCTCTTCAGTTCACATTTTAGCCGTGAATGCAAGAGAAGTCACTTCAATATTCTCCACTTCTTGTAAGTTAAAACCTGCGAACAATACATGAAAATGCTTCAGGCTGTTCTTCTGTGTACTGTGATGTACGTGCACCCACATTTACATACTCACTATTTTAAAGTGCACGTGAATACCATGAATGCTTACACCCATTAATTCAAACTGCGTTCATTCTGAGTTACGACATCCTGAAGGCTTAAAGACCATTAGACAAATTAGGCTGAGTTGTATAAAATGTGATAATTAATAGATTTATAATACAAAAGATTACTTCAAGCCTCACGTGATGGCTTGTAGCACATTCGTTAAAGTTTTCTTTTCCCTTGAAGAAAATGTGCATATAAATTATTATGTTACAGTAAGATTGTGAAACCAGGGATTTCACGAAATCCCTGAAATTTTCAGGGAATTCGTGAAATCACAATTCACTTACGAACATTTAATCCTCGGGGGCTGGTACTAAACACGGGGAAGCAGTGTAGACGAATCACTGTTTCGCCGTGTTTAGTACTAGCCCTCGGGGATCAAAAGTCCCTAGTTGAATTTGTGATTTCACGAATTCCCTGAAAATTTCAGGGATTTCGTGACATCCCTGGTTTCAGTCTTACTGTAGCATACATACGTGCGTGTTTGTATGTGTTTTTCAAAAAAATGAAATAGGTATTAGACGCTTAATTTCTGATTTCGTATTACTTCTCAAAAGTTTTGGAAAATAGGTACACACTTCCCACGATATTTTCTCAAGATGTGTGCTTTCAGAGAGAGAGAGAGAGAGAGAGAGAGAGAGAGAGAGAGAGAAGAAACACGAACAGGAATGCCGACAGAGACACTACAGGCAGATGGCTAAACTAGAAAATATCAAAGAAAAAAACAGAGAATGGTTAGTGTTAAAATATTGGAAGAAAGATGAGAAATAAAAAAAAGGGGGGGGGGAGGAGACTGTGGAAATATTTCCCTTGTTTTCTCCCATCACTTTTTTTCCCTCTCGTTCTCACTATTTTTATTTTTTTTTTATCTTCAGCTTATTCGTTCTGTTTTTTTTTTCTTTCTCTCTTTCTCTCCCCTTTGCCTCCATCTTGAGCTCTGATTAACCTCGGTCAATAAGAAGAACAATTCTGGTCCTTATCGTCAAGACAATCTTCGTCTCTGCTCTATAACATAACATTTCCCATTTTATCAAGGAGTACTGAACTCACAAATAGAATCTCTCTCTCTCTCTCTCTCTCTCTCTCTCTCTCTCTCTCTCTCTCTCTTCATTCATCTATATCAGCACCTATTGTGCTTCATCTAATTTTCCATAGTCCCTGGTATTTTCCTTTGGTTAAAATCATCATATAAATCTGGAAAAAGGAAAAAGCTCTTTCTTTTCTTTGTATGTTATCGATTTTTTTCAATTAATCTCGTTTTCGAACGCCATAGTAAAAGTAAACCAGATAAGAGGAAATGAAATATTTATCTAAAAGCTTTATCTAAAAGTCTGGGTAACGCTAAAGTGATTTTGCACCGCTCTTCCTCTGGTATCTTCTGTTGCTAACATTTACACCAAGTAACTATATTATCTTTTGAATTATTGGTTAACTGTTTACCAAGTAATCAATATTTTTTTTTTTTTATATTAGTGACCACGCATAAGGTGCTCTGAGAGATGACTTAACTTTGCATCAATTGAAGAATACCATGCAAGCTGTTTTGTTCAAAGTGTCGAGGCAAGATGCTAAAAGACTCCAGAAAACGTTCTCTTGTGACTCCATCTCAATGACACACGGACGATTGCTTTTGGCATCCTGTGACGCCTGGCCGCCAATGAAGGCACCAAAGGCGCTCAGGCTAACACAAAGGGCGCCTCGTTTGCTGCCTTAAACTAGCAATTCTCCAGATGATAGGCGTCTTTGCATTTAGCAGAGTAACACACTTAATACTACCATTTCTTATGTGTTTATCGCTATTAACGTTGCGCAAAAAGATTATTCTTGGATGTAGATAGGGAGAAAGGGACAGGGAGATGGAAAACATTATTTATCTAACGAGGAACACAATATTTTATTCAATTAAACATTTTGTTCATGAACAGGTATCAGCTAATTACAGGCAATAGGAGTAGGGTTCATAATTTAGTGAAAAGAGGTAAGTATTTAAATTTAATGCAGTCCTTCACGCTGGCAGTAGACCTAAGGCAACAGTCATCAAAAATAATTTAATAATTCTCTCTCTCTCTCTCTCTCTCTCTCTCTCTCTCTCTCTCTCTCTCTCTCTCTCTCTCTCTCTCTGTTAGTGGACAATGATCGAAACGAACTTTAGAACGAGGCAACTGAATTCTAATGTGGGTTGAAACATTCCTTGCTTCTCTGACGGGAACCTGAAGGCATCAGGAAGGAGTTTTAGTAGAAACCTCGTTGACATTTCTTTTTCACAATGTAGGGAGAGGAAGAGAGAATAAAAGGCAGGACCAAAAGGGAACATATGTATGAGGATGAAAATATCTGGATACAATAAATCAAGAAGAATTAGAAGACAGAAGGAAAAGGGAAAAGAAAAATACCGAAAAAATTTATAATGAAGATAAAAAAACAAAGAACAATAAATGTAAAACAAAACATGGTAAGGGTTTAAAAAATAAACAAGGTAAAGGAATTTTAATAGAAAAATTTAACGACGAAACAAAGACACAAATAAAATAATAATAATAATAATAATAATAATAATAATAATAATAATAATAATAATAATAATAATAATAATAATAATAATAATAATAATTTTTGGAAGAGATAAGAAATCTTTACTAATTTTTTCCCTCTTTGTAATCAGTCATTTCTCTGAATCATTTCAGTGAATGAGGTTTGAAAATGTTGTATAGAGAATTTGCTGCACGGTTAATGTTCCAAAAAGATCTTTTTCAGTTTATGTACACCTGGGAAAACCTCTGGATAATATCCGTGTATAAGTTGTTACCAATGACATAATATTATAATGCATTATTTTCAATTACGCTGAAAATTTTATGTTGTTGTTGCAAGTATTGTTTCAGGTGACTCGGATAAAATAGTAAAGGGTGAAAGAAAACTGAAAACTGAATTTGTTTGTAAAAATTATTTAGAAATAACAATTTTGTTCAAATAACATCTTTCTAGTGTTATTACCATCATTCGTGAGAATAAAGTCTGGTTATTGTTTTCCCGAAACGAAATTAAGAGACCCCTGGGACCTACCTCGACCACCTGGTAAGGTTTCAGTCCTTGACTTTATTTTACTTTACTTTGTTGGAGAAGTTAAACAGATTTTCTTGCAGTCTCATAATACCGATTTTCACTGATTATAATAATTAATATTTCAATATGGGAATTGAATAATGTAGAAGGAGAAAGCCTTTGAAAGTCATAACAGACCGTTATGTAATACAATTTGTTATGGACGGCATTGCCAATATTTTGTTTAAAACTACATTTTGCCAAGTTCAGAGAAAAACGACATTTCGATAACATCAAATTAATAGGCATCAAATGTTCTAGTATTTTAAATATGAGCTGCTCTGAACTAGATGATATTTATGACATTACTTATCTGTGAGAGCTTGTGAAAAATACATGGTTTTTATTCCTCATACCCTTTCGAGAATCCGGGATTTCTTATAATGAAATGGCCGCATTATAAAAGTGAAAACCCAAGTACTACCATTAGGATGTTTTCTCATCCAAATCTGAATAGATTTCCTGGAGGGCTATTACTGAAAATGATACTTGAATAATATTTAATATGCGTTGGTCTGATGTAATTGGTCCTGCATTTGACAAGTTTGATGAAGCATTAGATCTGTTGTTCTCTCGATTCGATGACTGGTGTGGTCAGGTTTTTTTTGCCAGTTGCTTATTTTCTCTCACGTCCATCGTTATCTGTTTCCGTCTGGTATTATTTAATTACCTGGTATCCATTTTTGTTCTTGCTTCTTAATTACAACATCTCCAAATTTTATCGTTATTGTACTGTCGGAATGATATATGACAAAGAAGGAAATTTATTTGGATTTAAAGTAAATATCATTTAGATTTTTTTCTCTCATGGCCTTTCTTCTGTTGTCATAAACACCAACCAACACAACTTCTCTGAAAACTATCAAAGAGAATGACACCTAGCTGAAAATGGGTGTTATTCAAAAACACTGCTAAATGTTTATAAAGTTAAATATTAAAGCGAACAGCATTCAAGAAATATTCAATGCCGACGTCGAATAAAAATGTCAGGATTTCTTTGGACCCTCAAGCAGTTCTAAAAGTTGTCGGTGAAAAGGTATGGATTGTTTAGACTGCTATACCAATTGAACAATAGGTGATATAAATTGGGCATTGATTAAATTGAGAAAGTATAATAAAGGCGAAAAGTATCAGAACAAAAAACAGTACAGAAATTATTTTTTTCACGTGGGAATCAAAAGAAAAAAACGACTGTTGTACAAACCTATGTTCAGCTCTAAATTTCCAGAAAAGAAATCCAAACTCTTATCAACCACTCCAAATAAGGGAGGAGACTTTTGGGAGGCCGGAGGGTCATGAAGGGGAGGGGGTTAACAATAAGGCGTTTTAGTGCTAGCACGGACCCTTGTTGAAGGGATAAGAGGCCTCTTGTAAACATCTTGACTATAACCAACCAACTGAAAACTCCTTAAGATAAAGCAAAGTTGACTCATAGGAGTGGGTAATAAAGTATTTATTAACAATAAAACGAATATGAAAAATAAATGTAGGAGCAAACGAATCCACGTAAGGAGAGCAATGGAAATGGGTCTTCATATGGACGTGTTCTTCCTACGAAGTCCCGAGCGACGTGCAAAGCATGTCATCCTACACGAGGAGGCTGAAGCTGTACTGGCGTTATTTTTTAAAAGTATTAAGAATAATTTTGAAAAAAAGGCCTTCTCTTCTCTTGGCACCTGTGGTTCTCTCTCTCTCTCTCTCTCTCTCTCTCTCTCTCTCTCTCTCTCTCTCTCTCTCTCTCTCTCTCTCTCTCTATATATATATATATATATATATATATATATATATATATATATATATATATATATATATATAATTTTTTCTCATTCTCCCACATCTTAGAATTCCGTGAGAATTAATTCAGGCCTTTCCAACCATTCTTTCCTCCCTAATTTATGTGCGTTATATCCTAATTTGTTGAAAGCAAACGTTTTTCTCGGAAAGGGGAATGATGTGAGAGATTTTGTTACATTTGATATATATGCACGTATAAAAGCATTGCTGTGTACAAAAGGATAATTTAAATTGAATGAGATTCTTAAAGTTGATGGAAAATTGAAGGAAGAGTGTGGCTCAGTGCGGGAGTCGGGCGTTTTGACATGCTGCTAATGGGCCTCCTGTATGAAACGGCAAGATTTGTGGGAGTGTTCTACATAGGGGGTTCAGCCTCTAATCAACAGTTTTAGCACGAAGGGGCACTGAACCACATACACATACATACATACACATACACAGACACACACACACACACACACACACACACATATATATATATATATATATATATATATATATATATATATATATATATATATATATATATATTAACTTTTTTAGACAAAAAAAAAAAGACAAAAGTACACAACCCCATTAATTACAATTTAGCGCATTCAGTACTAATACTAATGCTTACATAAGTGTGTAGTACACACGTACAATTACCGAAATACGATATGTAGATAAACTAAACTATGAAATGAAAACTATATTCTTATTCATTATCAAAATGTTACCATAATGTTCATAAAGCTCTGTGACGTTGCTTGTAAGGTCCCTATTTGTCTAATGTAAATTCAGAAGAAAGAGAGAGAGAGAGAGAGGTTTTGGTAAGTGTAAGAAATAATGATACATATGCCATCAAAGTCTTGCCAAGTGGTCTCCAGGGTACCTTTTACACAAAAAAACTCTGAAAAGACAAAAGGGTTAGCTATATACTGCCCATAATCTCTCTCTCTGTCTGTCTCTCTCTCTCTCTCTCTCTCTCTCTCTCTCTCTCTCTCTCTCTCTCTCTCTGAGTGGAAGTTAACTTCACTACAGGGATTGTAAAGCTTCCAGTCCACCGTAATATGAGAAGTAAATTAATGTCTTTTTTTTCTGAACTTGTATTATTATGGCGCCTTTGTGTGTATGAGGAAATTTGTTTTTATTTTATCAGATGTTTGTTTAGTTTTATATGGATCGATTCATTGCTCTGGAAAAAGTCATGTCTTTTCTTAAGCTTTCTTTTTGTTCGTAAGAAAAATAAATAAAAGGTACCTAAATATTCCAACTTCATAAAAAATGTTCTTTGTTGCGATATTCTTTAGGATATATATTGGTAATTATAATGTCATATAGAACAGAAAATGAAGGTAGAGGCGGATTCTTATAAACTTCCAGTTAGACAGATAACATCAACGTATTTGCTTTGAGCGAATGTATGCAGTTTGTTTCTTCAAAATATAAATAGATGTTTGTTCCGCTTCCGCAATTCTATGTCATATTCAAGAGGAAATCGCAGCCCTCGGTGAGATTTCTTTGTAAATTAAAGATACAGATTTGATTTGGTACCTCAAATGCTACCCAGTACTTAATGAATGGTGGAAAATTTTGGAGCGTTCACTTGGCAATCTTTCTCTTGCTAAAAAGATTTTATATGCTTTTTTCAATCCGTCATTCGAACGCGAGGGCCCTCTGAACTTCATTTTATTTCTATTTCATGTTTATCGCTAGGACACTGAAAAGAACAGTTTTGCAAACCTATTTTTATGTCGTCAGTTTGTGCTACAGGTACGAGGTAGCGGCACGGCAATGTTTTGATTATCACTTGAGGGCCAGAAAAGTTCTAATTAGACTCTTTCTCTTCTAGGGATCTTTACTGGAACTCCTTGAGATATAATTTTTTTTTTTTTTGCAACATTTTACTGTTTAATATCAGCATATTTTGTAAGTATGAATTAACAAGTACTACATTTTTAAATAATGAATTTATTACTAAATACTTTGTAATTCTCAAATAAAATATTCTTGCAAAATTCCATCTTCAGATATCTTTCATTAAAAAAATTACAGCAGTAAGTATACGTTTGTATTGCTTGTTTAATTTTTTACAATAGTTCTGTTCATCCGTTTATAAATAATATGAAATGAGAGTTTAAGTGTGCCGGATGAGAGAAGGAGTTCTCCGTAGGTGGCAAGTGCTGTCAGTTCTCCCCACATAGTGCACTGTGGGTATTACTAAAAGGTGTTTGCACGGTCCCTTTGGCCTCTACCTGACCCACTTCTTAGCCTTATACGGTCTTGTGCGACGAGAGAATCAACATGAAGGTTAAAGGAAGAGTGTATAAGACAGTAGTGATACCAGCTTTGATGTGTGGAGCAGAAACGTGGCCGGTAAAGAGAGTGCAAGAGAAGAAACTGGATACGGTAGAGATGAAAGTGCTCAGGTGGATATGTGGAGTAACAAAAATGGACAGGATAAAAACTGAAAGAATAAGAGAAACTACTAAAGTCGTAGAGTTATCAAAGAAGGCCCAGAAAAGAAGACTGCAATGGTATGGCCATGTGATGAGAAGGGATGAGACATACGCAGGGAGGAGAGTGATGCAGATGGAGGTGACTGGTGTGAGAGCAAGAGGAAGACCTTGGCGAAGGTGGATAGATGTAGTTAGAGAAGATCTGAGAGACAAACAATTGTCAGAGGGCGATGTGTTTGACCGAGCCAGGTGGAGGGAAGCTTTCAGAAACATCGACCCCACATAGAAGTGGGAAAAGGTGTAGAGAAAGAAGAGTTTACTTCTAATCCAGCTTCCTTTTTTTATTCTTATTGTCCAACCATTTCCAGCTATTATTTCTTAGCGCAAATATGAGTTTTCTCCTATTTCAACCTTTAAACCCCTATACTTCATCGCCTTTATTTCATGGATCTTATCTTGCTGTCCAACCACTCAAACTCCCTCTTTCAAACGCCCTGTTTCTTAAATGCCAAAGTTCAATGAGTGAATTATGTTGATGATGAGGTTAACTAGTGACACTGAGGAAGAAGTTCAGTCTGAAAGAAATAGAATCTTGAAAGATGACAGGAACTCTGTAGAATGTCTAGGAGAAAATAATAACCAAAGCGGCAAAAGACGAATGAAATTAATGGATATTTAAATCCATTGTTTCCTCTAGAAGAGAAATACTTGTGAATTTAAATAAAACAAGATACAAACTAATAAAATACACACACACACAAAGAGACATTACACACACACACACACACACACATATATATATATATATATATATATATATATATATATATATATATATATATATATATATATATATATATATATATATATATATATATATATATATATATATATATATGTGTGTGTGTGTGTGTGTGTGTGTGTGTGTGTGTGTGTGTGTGTATGTATGTAACTGAATCATGAAAATATGGAACGTGATAAATATTAAATAATGATAAAATCCACGAAGGAAAAACACTGAGTGCTGCAGAGGCCTTTCGACTGTCTGTCGTCCTTTACTTAGCAAAGGACGACAGACAGTCGAAAGGCCTAGCTGCACTCTAGTATTTCCTTTCCTTCGTGGATTTGACCTTTATTTGTGTGTATATATATATATATATATATATATATATATATATATATATATATATATATATATATATATATATATATATATATATATATATATATATATATATATATATATATATATATATATATATATATATATATATATATATATATATATATATATATATATATATATATATATTAGAACGGAAAGGGTTTCTTGAAAGAATAGAACTGTATAAACTTTCGCTTATATTCCGAAAAACAATGTTTTAAGGGGTATGAATTTATAAAAGAAAATTAATTTCAAAATAACTCTCATTTAAAAGTAAATTATTTTTTTAAATTAGGATATTCCATAGATACTTAAATTTTAGACATAAAGGAACTTTAACATTAAGGAATTTAAAGTAATTATTTAAATGGAAAATCATTTAAGATACATGTATTTTCTTCCTGAGTATAATTTCAAAGCTGAAATGACTCTATGAAAATTAGTAAATTGCAAAAACAGTTCAACATTAAAATGAACCTCCAAACGGCTATGCTGAAATTTAAAGAATACCAATATTTTAACACCAAATAAGAGAGATCCTTTCAGGAATATCCACTGTAACAGAAGAGATGCGACTGCTCTTGCCTGTGGACAAAACAATGACTAGACGAAATCCTAAATCCTCTGACTGCAAAAAATGTATTACAAAGTAATTGTGGTCGGTTACATTCCTCTGTTGAATATTTTGCCCAGCATGGAAAATTCTCCTTTGTGTTTTTCATCCTTCTAGTTTGTATTTTAATGAAAAAATTATACTGTCTTTTTTGCTTCAGATACTGGAGAATGTGGAGGGACATTCGGGATATTGCTGCAGAGCTTGACATTTTCATGCATGTAAAGAAAGTGGGACGATCGTATTGAATTCAATGCATTCTTTTTTTTTTGACGTTTCAAAGACGAAAAGTTTCCTGCAGCGAATCGATTTTTATTTCATACTATAATTTTATGACAGAATTGTAGGAATTTCTATTATAATGTGATTTTACTCTGCTTTGGGAAAAAAAGTGAAAAATTCCTTTTCACATTCTCTCTCCCTGAAGATGAACCCTATTCGTATTGAGCAAGTCTACACGGGACAATGATTTGAAATTTCATCTTCCAAAGAATATGTTGTTCATTTGAAAGAAGCAACAGATGGTAATAAGAAATACAGAAAGCAGAGATCAGTTATTAGAAAAAAAAACAGAAATAATTTAACAAATTTCTAAATAAAAAGACAAAAATGTAAATAAAATACAAGGAGAATTGCTTTAGGCAGTAGTGCATTGCATCTCCGTTTGAACGTTTGAGGTTGCGGTTAAACAACAACCTCTCAGGGAAGTTCGACAACGATGCACATTTACTGTATATTAGTGCTGCTGTTCAGCAAATTTGGTCAGCAAGAAGAGAGGGTCAAGAATCAATATGAAAGATCTCGGTTAAAATTCAACTTATAAAAAATTGACAACAATAGACCATCCGTCGATGGTCCAAGTCATGACTGCTAATATTAGGAAACAGAAACCTATCACCAAGAACCACTATCCAAAAGAGATAAATCTCTGGAAGAAGGAGACATCCACACCGGAGAACAGTATTCTAGTAAAGGAAGGACAAATGACTTAGAACAGGTGGCATTTAATTATCACTATTATAAATATATAGATCTTACATACTTAACCAGCCTCCCGTGCAGCCTTTGATGACACTTTCATTAGAAGTTTCTCAAAAGTAAGATGTGAGTCAAAAGCTACACCAAGTATAGTTAAAGCTTCAGATTCATTTAGCACTGTCCCATCCACTTGAAGGGGAGGATGAGGTGGAAAATCAGTATGTGATCTATTAGCCAATAGTATTTTCGTTTTACTGGACTATACCATTCACTAATTCGCTCCATGTTATGACTGAGATTCTGGGCAGCATGCTTTCTCAAAAGTGGAGACTTTACTACGGCCGCGAGTGTTGCATCAGCGGTATACTGAACAATATTATTTTCGAGACCTACAACTATATCGCTTGTATACACTAAAAATAGCATTGTACTAAGAACCCTGTGGAACTACAGACACTAAAGATCCCATGAGAAACTACTCTCTTCTGCCTAACTATAAGGAAATCTTGAAGCAAATCTACAACATATCCACCCACTCCAAGACTCTGGAGTTTATAAGTGCCCTATGATTTACAAAATCGAAAGCAGCACTAAAATCTATTTAAATCACTATACACTCAAAATCTTTATCAACGTTCTCTTGCAAATGGCATGTCAAGTCTAAAAGAGCGTCGCAGGTACCTAACTAATCATGTTATAAGCATATTGAATATCAGCTAACAATCCTTCGAAGTCCACATACTTGTATAGTTGTTTATAAATAAGTTTTTGCAACTTTGGACATCACAGGGAGAAGAGAAATTGGCCTTTAGTTACTGCAGTCTGCAGATATACTGCATTTTGTGCTTCTCAAAAAAGATACTATGTCAACATAAAAATCTATAGAAACTTCTAATCTCGGGAGACAACACATTAGGAACTTAAAAAAAAAAAAAAAAAAAGGAAGAAACCATCAGGATGTTCTCCACCCCAGCTATCAAGATTATCCAAAATTTTCCTAACATCCCTGGAGTGAAATGCAAGTTTTGTAAGAACAGGTTCAAGATGACAAGTATCAGGAGAGGGACATCCTCAGCTGATTGCTTAGCTTCAGAAGCTCGGGTCAGTATCCAATCTACCTTCATCTGTTAGTAGTGGTGGAATGGAAAATGAGCCTGAACCAAAGATAGATGGTGCCAGTTTGGTCCACCACAGATGAGGCTCAGTAATTCTTCAAGTTTCCACATCAAGGAATTATTGTAATTTCAGCCAGCCGTACGATAAATTCTATTCAGAGCACGACGAGACTCAGCAAAAGTAGTGTAATTTTCATGTGAACGACCTCTTCTTCATGTGTTGAATTTGGTCTGTTTGTCATGGTAATTTCGTCTACGTATATTAATCAAACCACGACAGGTGATGACCTTTCTAGGGGCATCCTTACTAAATTAGCCATCAGTATTTCGTTTAACTCCTTCTGAGGATCTGGATCTGATATGTAATCTGAAATATTAAGTCCTTGACAAGCTTTTTTAATGCAATCCCTATTGGCTCTAGATTGACAGATGTGTACATCTCAAAAGAACAATGGTCAAGAGTGCATATTTATTAGCACACCTTTGACTTGACGATAAATGGAACATCTGTGAATATTAAGTCTAATCTGCTACTAGTAATGTGCGTGGGTTCCTCATTAGCTGGACAAAATCGGAGGATGCATAGAACTCAAGAGCAGACCAGCAACGTAAAATCTGGGGATCTGAATTAAGCTACTCGCTGTGCTTTTCATTACAGTCTACACAAATAATGAGTTTAAGTATACGTTGAATCCTATGACAGCCATAATAATCCTCTCCAAGAGACAGTCATATAAAATAATCAATAATGGGATTGTGTAAGTTGGATGTTGCGATGATAAATAGTAAGGCCATCAAAACCTGAGATTAAAAATTCAGCCTTTGACTTGTTACTCAGAAAAAACACCAAGTTGTACTTGCAGGCACAACTGTAGAGATCAATGAAATTTAACCTTAAGCCTCGATTATTTGGATAACGTGCCCTGCAGTTTTTCTTACGGCAAAGAGTAGAAAGGCCAGGGTACGGCTCAATGTTTCTAGAAAGAATTAAGATTAACAGCATAAAATATCAACAGAACAACAAAAAATAAAATCAAGAGCAAAAGAATTTACGTTATGTACAGGAATTTTATTACGAGAACGAATAACGATAACCATATGTCATTAAAAAAAGAGTCAGTAGCAACTGTTCAACAAGGTGGAGGCGGGACACCTTGTAAGGCAAAAAGAAACCGAACAGTTTTGCCACAACAAGTGGGTGAGAGCAATCATGATTGGTTTTCAAGTCAAAAACAGCTGAAAATGAAAAGGTTAAACAAAGATGAGCGCACTTTCCTGATAATCCACCAGGCAACTTTTGCTTTCTTATCGGCCAGTCCTACATACTTTTGTAAAACCTGAAAGTCAACAAAAGAGGAAAATGGCTGATTGTACCTCAACCAAGGGAACTCAAACCCAAGACCATTGAAGGCCACACACACACACACACACACACACACACACATATATATATATATATATATATATATATATATATATATATATATATATATATATATATATATATATATATATATATATATATATATATATATATATATCAGAGTTGAAGGCGGTTGCTTTACACCTAATGAATAGTACCGAGCTAAGGGAGGAGAATTCTTTTATATCATTTCAGTGCGCTTTATTGCGCTGACGTTTCAGGACAATGTGTCCCATTTTCAAAGCTAAAATTAAAATAACAACAGAATTAAAAATGGACTCAGAGTTAAAATAACGAGAAAAAAAGTTTTTACATAAAACTATAAAAATAAACATAATAGAATGGAACAATGATTACTATATGGTGCTGAAGGCAAGAGCTGAGTGACACTCAGGGTCCGTTTTGGTTCCAACGGAAACTCACGAGAGGTATAGATGTGTTGACGTGGACTGAGTATTTAATCGGAAAACTAGTTGTTAATAAAAAGAGATTCTAGTATTGACCGTTGGTGGTCATTCGGAGCTTTGCATATTATTTTAAAATCCTTGTAATTAATATATTTGCATTTTTTTACTGTAGTCTCTTATGCATGAACAATCGGGGTTTGATAATTTAACACCCGTTCGGTAACTTACGCCACGATGAGTTTAATCTCACCTTCAGCAATCTACTAGTGGAGCCCACGTACTTCCCCAGATCATACCTGGGGCAATTAAACGGGTATATGATTCCTGAGGTCATCAAAGGGTGCAGGCTTTCTTTATATTTAAACAGAGACTTGATTGTCATTGAATTATTAGGTATTAGTTTCAATTCGTCAGCCGGTAAATATTTGTTTATTATTTGTCGTAAGTCTTGGTAAAGATGTTTATCGTAGATAAGTGGGACACTTGCATAGAAGGATACTTTAGGTACTGTTGGTACTTTGAATTCTGGATGAAGAATATTATTTAAAAATTTGCGCAAATGTTTGTAAAAGAGCTCAGATGGGAAACAGTTATTAATAAAATATAGGTGGAGATATAGAATCTCCTCGTAAAAACCATTCCAGTCACATGTTAAACTAAAGGCCCTGTTGAAGAGGATAGGCAGAGACTTTAACTTAAAATTAAAGAAACAATGGCTATAAAAATTAGAACCCAGACCGGTAAAAGTTTTTTCCTAAAAATCGTGGTATTAAAATGATCATCACGTCTTGAAACCATTATATCTAAGAAGGGCAATTTATTTTCACTTTTATATTCGATTGTAAACTTTATGTTTGGATGCATTTGGTTGGCTTATTCAAGAAATTCACCTGATCGATTTTCGTTCCTAAGCAGTAGAAAGGCGTCATCAAAATATCTGCTGTAAAAAACGGGGTGGCAAGCCAAAGGACAATCGTCCAACAAGCGCTCCTCCAGGGAGCATATAAAAATATTTTCAAAGGTAGGACCTAATGGAGATCCCATGGCCATACCATCAGTTTGAACATACGCTTTCCCATTAAAAATGAAAGCTGTGTCCAGCATGGCCAATTGCGATAGTTTTTTCTTAAATCCGTCATATTAAAGTCATTAAAAATGGTATCTGGGTTACGAAAAATTCGATCTAAAATAATGTCAATTGTTTCTTTCACAAGAACCTAGTAAAAAGTGACTCTAAATCTAAACTAGCCATAAAAGGATCAGAGTCTTGTGATAAAATCCTTTCCTCAAAATTATCAGAATTTTTAATACTATAACTATTAATAGTTAAGGGTGCTAGATGTGGGACTAGAAATTTAGCCAGTTTATAATTAGGAGTGTCATATGAGGTAAGTATAGGTCTCACTTGAATACATTCTTTGTGAATTTTGGGTGATCCATACATTATTGTAGAGGGATGCACAGGTATCAGTACTTATAATTTTCGGTTTTTTAAACATTTTAAAAATCCATTTATTCGATCCTCGACTCTAAAAAATTTGTTTCGTCTCCCAAAATATTTTCCACTTCCTGTACTTATTCCTGTTTGTTTAAGGTTACCCTACCTTTTCTCTTGTCCGGTCTAGTTATTACCAGTTCATCATCTTTGCTCAGTTCCTTAAGGGTGTTCAAATCATTTTTGGAAAAGAATGGTGTCCATCTAGTAGTTGATGTTACTATAGGTTTTCTGAGGTAACCCTTGTATTTGAGTATGTAGGCTCACCACGTCGGTGTCGAGGCGGAGATTAAGTAATCTGGAAAACAAAGACTTCAAAGAACCATAAAACTGATTATATGATGGTCTGAAATAAGGAAGACAAAATCCAAAATCTTTGGAGTCTTTGCTTTCCAGGTTACTTAATCTCCGCCTCGACACCGACGTGGTGAGCTCATACTTGATACTATATATATATATATATATATATATATATATATATATATATATATATATATATATATATATATATATATATATATATATATATATATATATATATATATATATATATCAATAAGTCCACGTCGGAATGGATAGAAAATAGGTATTCACATGTCTTTTGGGACTCGTTCACTCCCGTCTGAGTCGAATCTGGTGGGCGTATGGAAGGTTTATATGGTTGGTTTGACTAATACACCCATAACGCAACAGAGAAAAATAAAATTCCAGCATCTTTTTGTAAGAACATATTTTATAAACCAGCTCGGTCCCACTCCATTTTATGGTATAGCCTTCATCCTTAATATCAACCGAACTCTCTGAAGCATATTGTGCTGATCTTTTGTGCTAAAACTAAGGTACACTTTTTTTGTGCCCCAGTAACCTTTGCAAAATGGAACTACTGGTCTCCATAACGGAAATCTCATTACAATTACTGCATGTTATCATATAAGCAAAGGAGACTGCTTATTTTTTTTTTTATTTAAGTGTAATGTAATAAGTGAACTCTCGTTGGATTTGAGATAATGAAACATAAATGGACCATTATATTACAGGCATACTGTAAGCAGCACTTACATAGGGTTTGTAATATTTAGCTTTAGTCTATTAATGGTCTCTGTTAAGCAGTTGAATAAATAAACTAAGACAAAGCTTTCAAAAATGGGCTCTTGTCTTCGTTTCCAGCTGACTTTAAATTTTCTTTCATCTTTCGATTAACGTGAGCTTTTAAGGAGTCAAAGAAACAGAAGAGAAATATGAAAAGGAATTTTTAACGATTTTTCCAGATCAGAGAAAAATTGCACATTCTACCATCAACATTAAAACTTCCTACATCTCTCTCTAATAAACAATAGTAAGAAATTAAAATGGATTTGCTTTAGGAACTTAATGTTTGAAACGTCGAAAGAAGAAATTGCCTTGAATTCCGATTTTCAATACGTTCGTCCCATTTGTTTTATTTGTTAACAAAATGTCCAGCTCTGAAGTAATGTTCTGGTTGTCCCTCCTCTACATGCTCCAGTTTTTGGAAAACACAAAAGCCACCATTCTCAGTCACTTCATGAAAGTCACTCTTTGCCTTCCTCATATACACCCACCTTGCAGTTCGGTATCTTTAGGTGAACAACATCCAGCTTACTTTTTATTATTTTTGTCCTGTCAACCACACGAGCGTTAATATATATATATATATATATATATATATATATATATATATATATATATATATATATATATATATATATATATATATATATATATATATATATATATAATGAGAGAGAGCGAACAATAATTTTTCCTTGGTCATTTTATTTTTTTTTTACCTTTTCTTTATCACAGAAAATAAA
>NC_089786.1:29698098-29708098 GCF_040412425.1 Macrobrachium rosenbergii
TATATATATATATATATATATATATATATATATATATATATATATATATATATATATATATATATATATATATATATATATATATATGTATATATATATATATATATATATATATATATATATATATATATATATATATATATATATATATATATATATATATATATATATATATATATATATATATATATATATATATATATATATATATATATATATATATTCTTTCCATCCACGTTTCAAGTTCCGAAACTATATCATTAGGTGAATGAAAAAGAAGTAAAAATGCTCCGAAATTCCCAGCAGCGTCCCACGAAACTTTCAGCCACAGCCCGGTGATGGCCTGTGTTGTTGGCATTTATAGATGTGCCAGATGCACGATCATGGCTAATTTTAACCTTATATAAAATAAATCTACTAAGGTTAGAGGGCTGCAATTTGGAATATTTGATGATTGTAGGGTGGATGATTAACATAGCAGTTTGCAGCCCTCTACCCTCGGTAGTTTTTAAGATCTGAGGGCGGACGGACAGGCAAAAAGCCATCTCAATAGTTTTCTTTCACAGAAAACTAAAAACACTTTTTTCAAAGAGGGCATTAAATTTTTTTCACAGGACGGATGGACGTAAACACTGCAGAAACACTGCAGAACAGCATCACACACGTCGTTCTGATCAGATATCATGTCAGGCCAGGCCAGGAACGGCTCCCTTATCTAGGTTATGTATCCCCTATTTTACCCAACCAGTATTTAGTCCGTTTTCATATTAAATAGAGAAAATCAAGGATATAAGCGCGAACGTCCTAATGTCGTTTCCATTGATTCGACACAAAATATAAAGTTACTCAGTTATTTCTCATGACTTTATTTGTTTGTATTCCCAGGTCTCAAGCCTTCGATATCTCCATTATTCTAAAATTGGAAATTCAGTAGGGACGTGACAAAAACAAAACTTCCAAAGAGCCACCTTTGAAAGCAGTGACCAAAACTTGCCCAACACATACACAAATAAAAGGACTGCATTTCTCTTTTATTAATATTACTTGACTTAGGTTCTAGTATACCTTTTTCAGATTACCGTTTTTCCTCATCAATTGTTGACAGCAAAAATTTTTTTTTTCTTAGCGAAACTTTATTGGGTCTCCTTTAGAGCAAATAGTAGCTGACATCCCGGCATTGTCCGGGAAAACTCTGAATGCCAACCGATAAACTCTCTCTCTCTCTCTCTCTCTCTCTCTCTCTCTCTCTCTCTCTCTCTCACACTTTTTCCCCCTTTCTCCTCCCTAAACCAGCCTCTACTCTCTCTCTCTCTTACTTTTCCCCTCTTTCTCCTCCCTAACAACCCTTCTACTCTCTCTCTCTCTCCTCTCTCTCTCTCTCTCTCTCTCTCTCTCTCTCTCTCTCTCTCTCTCTCTCTCTCTCTCTTTTTCTTCTCCTTCCTAACACCCCTTTTACTCTCTCTCTCTCTCTCTCTCTCTCTCTCTCTCTCTCTCTCTCTCTCTCACTTTTCCCCCCTTTCTCCTTCCTAACCCAGCCTCTACTCTCTCTCTCTCTCTCTCTCTCTCTCTTTCTTCTCCATAACACCCCTTTTACTCTATCTCTCACTTCTCTCTCTCTCTCTCTCTCTCTCTCTCTCTCTCTCTGTCTCTCTCTGTTTCTTCTCCGTAACACCCCTTTTACTCTCTCTCTCACTTCCTCTCTCTCTCTCTCTCTTTCTTCTCCG
This sequence comes from Macrobrachium rosenbergii, assembly GCF_040412425.1. Taxonomy (NCBI): domain Eukaryota; kingdom Metazoa; phylum Arthropoda; class Malacostraca; order Decapoda; family Palaemonidae; genus Macrobrachium; species Macrobrachium rosenbergii. The sequence goes on from NC_089786.1 coordinate 29,699,823, forward strand.
TAACACCCCTTTTCTCTCTCTCTCTCTCTCTCTCTCTCTCTCTCTCTCCACTTCCTTTCCTCTTTCTTTCTTTCGCTCTCTCCTCTCTCTCTCTTTCTCTCTCCAACCCTCCCATTCTTTTCCAACTTTCTTCTCCCTAACACCCCTTCTGCTCTCTTTCTCTCTCTTTCACGTCCTCTCCTTCTCATCTCTCTCTGTCAACCCCTTCCCAAACACCCCCCACTTTGGTGCCATTGATGTATTACCCCCACAGTATTCTTTTCCAGATATTAAGTGATATTTATACCGAAATTATTTATGATAAATTTGTAAAGTTACTAAGTCTACGGGGCATAACCAGCCCCATTTCACCGGCAGAACCAGCCCCATTTCAGTAGAGCACTTCTATCCCCACCCATTGGTAACCCACGTTCAAACATCCATTTATATATATATATATATATAAATATATATATATATATATATATATATATATATATATATATATATATATATATATATATATATATATATATATATACATATATATATATATATATATATATATATATATATATATATATATATATATATATATATATATATATATATATATATATATATATATATACTCGTATAGATGGGGACTTTCAGAATTACTCGAAACCACTCCCGAGTCTTGTGTATCATCAACGACAACTGAAGGAAAGAGAAAAAATGAATTTGCGTCGAAACAAAACTGCAGGTTAAGTGATAAATTATAGTAGGCGCTGTATGAACAGAGAGACTCTTTTTCATTATAAGATGTGTAGAAGCCCAAATAATTTCTGAGCACTGAACGGGTTTAACCGACGAAAGGCCATTATTGTCTAAAGGACTGCCAACTTCCTATGAACACTATTAATTTTATAACTGCATATTCAAAGAAGGAAATGTGTGATGCAGGAACAACGCGTCTTAATAATAATTATGATAAACTTCATATTCCTGAATACAATAAAGTCACTTATATACACAAGGACCACTGGTTGTCTGAAGTACTTTGGAGAGCTTTGAAAAGAATTTAGTATTACAAAAGGGACTATTAATATCTTTCTTCTTCATATCAACAAAATACCAAATGGAGTTACAATTTTTTTTTTTTTTTTTTTTTTTTTTGCATTAATATCTCTTAGTTTGGTCACAACAACCCACATCAATGTAACTTCATAAGGCCTCCAATGATCAAATGCGGACATCAGGTAATAATGACATGTTTTAAAATAATATCGGTACGATTCTTATCTTTTTTTATATATAGGCTGACGTCATATGATATCCAATATTCGATATCACATAAACGTTTTGAGAATTTATTTCAGTCTGGCCCCGAGCGTTGTATCGTAATTTTTGCATTTGATATTCAGTGTTAGCTGTGATAACCTCCAGTCATCTCCATGCAATAACGATCAGTATTAAATTGCCTTTAGTGGACTGAAAAATGTCGTGTGATAATTGCTTTGTTGAAATTCAGTTCTCGTGAATAGCTGGGGTCGGATCCTCGCGATATGAAGTTTATCATTCCGTTTTGATTTTATTTTTGAATATTTCGTTCGAGGAAAAGGAGGAATGATTCAGTCTCTATATCACTTCTTAATTTTTTCAGTACCTGTAGTTGTAGAAATGGAAGTGGAACTGCAATATAAAATTTAGGCCGTAGTCCAAGTTGAAAGGGTAGTTGAGAGTAAAGAAGGCTTTAATGGTGTATCAGGAGGATAACTTTGCATGTGCACTATGAAAATATTGTTAGAAGAGGGTGGCAAGAAAGATGAAAGAAAGATAATATGAACAAAGGTACAGTAAAAGGAATGAAATGTGTAGCAACTAGGGGCCGAAGGGATACTGCATATAACCTAAAGGAATGCCAACAGTCAACTGTGGTAGATACATTGACGACACTAACCCCCCAACACCCCCGCTCCCCAAAGGAGGGTGGTAAATATAGATTACAATGTAAATATTCATTGTTCCTGTGGACGTAAAGTGAAAGTAAAAGAAAATATAAAGATAGGTAGCAATAGCTTTTGGTTGACAGAAAACTTATTTTTTGGAAATCTCTTATACGTTTTTTGGGAATGGGTCAGAATTTGGAACTTATAATTGTAGAACAATTTTATTTTCACGTAAGAGTGAGTGGGCTTTGGTATATGGAAAATTTATTAAACGATTCTATTTAAGATTCTGTAATTTTTTTCGTGAAAAGCTCCTGTTACCCTTCACATGTTCCATATAGAATACTTAAGTTTTTATGAGCTAATTTTCTATGAGTGTGTTTATAAACACACACACACACACACACACACACACATATATACACACACACACACACACACACACACACATATATATATATATATATATATATATATATATATATATATATATATATATATATATATATATATATATATATATATATATACATATATATAATCAGAAAGCTACAAAACGTCCTTTAATATCCAATTCACTCTACCTCGGAAAATAATATATTTTCATATATTTACCGAAGGGAATTTTTGTTGATAATAAGTCCACCGTCCGTGAGGTCGAACCAGCGACGGACGAGGAATCAGGACTACAGTGACGCACTAATGAAATCGGCCACAAGAGAGGTATAAGTGAATAACATCTCCCATCAACTAACCCGTCGAACTCAGGTGTTTTGCGTTTGGAGACGATATCCACCCACCTCTGCCATGTTGACCGTGTAGTGCGTTTGTCGCTTTGTTATGACTATTTACAGCTGATTCATATACAATCAGAAAGCTACAAACGTCAATATCAATTCACTCTACCTCGGAAAATAATATATTTTCATCATGTTTACCGAAGGAATTTTTGTTGATAATAAGTCCACCGTCCCGTGGGGTCGACCAGCGACGGACGAGGAATCAGGACTACAGTGACACTAACGAAATCGGCCACAAGAGAGGTATAAGTGAATAACATCTCCCATCAACTAACCCGTCGAACTCAGGTGTTTTGCGTTTGGAGACGATATCCTCGTCCGTCGCTGGTTCGACCCCACGGGACGGTGGACTTATTATCAACAAAAAAATTCCCCTTCGGTAACATATATGAAAATATATCATTTTCCGAGGTAGAGTGAATTGGATATTAAAGGACGTTTGTAGCTTTCTGATTGTATATGAATCACGGTGATGTGATAAATCAGTCATAATATGGCAAACGCACTACACGGTCAACATGGCAGAGATGGGTGGATATCGTCTCCAAACGCAAAACACCTGAGTTCGACGGGTTAGTTGATGGGAGATGTTATTCACTTATACCTCTCTTGTGGCCGATTTCGTTAGTGCGTCACTGCAGTCCTGATTCCTCGTCCGTCGCTGGTTCGACCCCACGGGACGGTGGACTTAAAAAAAAATTCCCCTTCGGTAACATTAAAATATATTATTTTCCGAGGTAAGTGAATATTAAAAAAGACGTTTGTTTCTTTCTGATTGATATTAAAGGATATTTGATAAATAGATGTGATAAATAGTCATATATATATATATATATATATATATATATATATATATATATATATATATATATATATATATATATATATATATATATATATATATATATATATATATATATATATATATATAATAAAAGAGAATATTCGTATGTTTGTGCATGTTTTTGACCGTTCTATACAAATTTCGTATCAAATGACCGCACCTCCATGACAGACAGACAAACACAGATACCTGTCCCAGTTTTCCAGCCTATTGTCCCTTTCTTGTGGATATTAGCTGGTAGGAGCTTATTTGTTCGAAATCAATCAAGTTGGAAGCTACGACAAACTTAACTGGATTTCCTCCCCTGCGCGTTAGAAAAACAAATTGCTTAACTCCGATGTGCAAGATGTATAGTGATGTTTTTTATTCGTTCAAATGCGAATTTCCTCATTAATTCTTTCGTTTCTTTTTCCTTTTTACCTCCGGAACGTTATAGCTACTGCTTCGTGATGTTAAAATTGCCTATTTAGTTATATAGTCAGTTTAAATGAGATTTGGAAAAATGTTAATTATTGGGTGATTTGCCGTTCTCTCTCTCTCTCTCTCTCTCTCTCTCTCTCTCTCTCTCTCTCTCTAACCGACCCTCTTTCTGCAAACCCTATTTAAATTTGATACCTAAAAAATTTAAAAGCAAACACGACTAAAAGCTATGCCTAAATTTAAATGTCACTTACATATTTTGACACCTGACAACTGCATTAATCCTCGAACAGCAAGTCTGGACTACCGGTCAATTTGCACCTTTTGCTGGTGTAATTATATAAAGGAAGGAAAACCATTTCCGTCGTTTAGGAAAACAAAATTATTGTTTATGGTTATTTGTTCGAATGTTCTATATTCATTTCTAACGTTTATAAACGTGTATTATTCTTCAAAACAATAAATAACCATTTGCATTACATTCCTCCACAAAGGGAATGTGTTTGTTTATAATACCTGTTACATCATCATTGACCTGGTTGATATAGTGATTTTTTCCTATCGCTTCGTGTAACTTCATACTTAATGCTACGTTATTGAATTGTATGTCATTGTAAAGATAATGAGTTATAATTTATCATGCTAAGTTAAAAACGTTCCTAAAACTAATATAAAGTATACGAATCACGTGTTGCAGTTAGCTGTAATGGAAAATGTTTTGCCAATTTATTTTCTTAATTTGATGAGGAGGTGGAAGACTAATTTCTGCTGCAATTCACTAAATAATGGGAAACATGCAAAAACCTTAACAAAGGGTAGTCTAAACATTTATTATTAAAAAAAAAAGACTCGCGTTTTCATGCAATATTAATGAATGAGTTTAAATTGGACCCTGGGGGTTTCTTCATATTTTTATGAATTGTACAGTTAGATTTATTTTCATTATAGTAACACCTCTCATAGAGAAGCCAGGACACTGGCCTAGGCTTATACCACATTGTCTGTATCCTTTTTAGACCAGGCAAATATTTTGCACAACAATATAAATATCACACTAGAAGGAGAAAATAATAATAAACTACCCTATCAAGACACTGAAGTTTCCCGTCTTCTGAAGGCTTCAAAGTTAGCATTTAGAGAAAACTTACTTTTACAGGTTTAGGCCCCAACATCTTAGCTCCTGTGCATTTAATTTAGAGCTAAATTTCTTAACCACCTTTATCAATAGAGCCCTTTCATTTTCTTCTGATTGGTCCTCCTTCCATAACGAAATTTCCTTCTTATAAAAATATTTTCAACAAAATTGTTTTCTCTTGTCCTTATTCCAACATAAAGAAAAGACATTTTAAATAACCATCTTAGCCCTCTCTCCCCTTTCCTTCAATGTTCGCAAATTAGGATACTACTTTTCCTTTCCTTTTGTACGACATCTGAAACAAATTTTAACCAAACACTTCCCAGCAGTAAAGTCAACATAATTTTGAATAACCCCACAAGCCTTTTTAGACACAAGGCGCGACCCCCTCCTTCGATGCAGTCGGGCGTGGTGTACAAGTGTACTTGCTGTTGCAGTCCGCAACAGATTTATGTCTGAAGTACACTCCGGTTGCTCAAAGTAAGGGCAGATTGCCGCAATGGATTGTGCAATCGTACTGGTCTTAAAGTAACTATACCTGAAATGTCTAACGGTATAACATTAGTCTATTAAAAACTTAATAGACTATCAAAACTTTGAATAGTCACCACGACGCAGAAGGGACACCTCCTTAATATTTTAGAGCACTTGGTTACCAAGAAATTTGTTCAATCGCTTAATAATCATTTAACTTCTACCCCCTAGAACCCCTCCCCTATTCTTGTTTACTCCCTAATCTTGTTTACTCTTATTAAACATTCATCCTCTGGACTTTACTACTAAAGGTGATCCATTTCTTGTTTTATCATTGTCATTTTTCAATCTTTAAAGCATTTTAATTTTGTAAGTTCCGTTGTAAGTTTTAATTAGTTTATTTTAATTTTTATGTCTTTTTAGCCAGAAAAGATGGGATATGGGTGATTCCGAAGCGCAGCTATTAATAAATAGGTCAATGACGAGGTGACTGTTCCTCCCATCCACACATCCTACTAAATTATATATATGTATATATATATATATATATATATATATATATATATATATATATATATATATATATATATATATATATATGTGTGTGTGTGTGTGTGTGTGTGTGTGTGTGTGAGTGAGTGTGAGTGTGTGTGTGTATATATATATATATATATATATATATATATATATATATATATATATATATATATATATATATATATATATATATATATATATATATATATATATATATACAGTATATGTCTACACCAGTGAACCAATCAGTACGGAATTTGGCACAGAGGTCAAGCTAACATACGATAATTAGATTTTCTTAAAAACATGTATAACCCTCCTAAAAGTTATTACTTGTACCCCCCAAAAGGATGTAGCTTTCGGATCCTGTCAAGATTAGCGAACCCACTCACAGCAGGGTTCGCTATTCTTTACAAGAATAGTAGGTTCGTTATTCTTTATATAGGAATAATCGGGTCAGCTGTTCTAGGCAGGAACACTTCAGTGCCAGACATTTGATCCCCCAGGGGCTAGTACTAAACAAGGCAAAATACATTTGAACCCCAATGGGCTAGTACTAAACATGGCGAAACAGTGTAGATGAATCACTGCTTCGCCAGGTTCAGTACTAGCCCTCTCGTGGAATTGGAGTTCAGACTGAAAAGGGTTGGCCATTCGTTACATGGGGATCATTGGGTTCGCTGTTCTTGAAATGGAGATGACGGGTTCGCTAGTCTTGACATAATGGCAACTTTCTTATTTTTGGGACGATTTGGTTCAAATTTGAAATGTAGGCTATTGTTGCTAATTGCATTACTTTAAAATAATTATCAAGCCATTCGGGGCCCGGGGGGACAATCCCCCTTAAATATAACTTTCTTGCTTTGGGGCCGATTTTGATCAAATTTAAAGCATGGGTTACTGACACCAATTGCATTATTTATAAATTACTGTAGGAACGTTTGGGGTTCTTGGGGATCCCCTATGCCCCCCTCCTCAATATAACTTTCTTATTATTTTGCCTATATAATGTTGAAATTCGAAACATAGGTTAATAGTACCAAGTGCATTTTGAAAGTTCCACATAAATGGGGAGATACTGAGGAAAATTAATGGGGATATGGTGGGAAAATAGGAGAGGGTAGCAATGGGAGGAGAAGGAAGATGTGTGGGTAAGGCTCAGGACTGGGGAGAAACTGGGGAGCAAGAGGGGATGTAGAAACTGAGTTCTACGAGGGGGAAATGGAGATGATAGGGTGGGGAATGGGAGAAGGGCGAAATGGTAGAAGGAATATAATAAAGCAAACATCATGTACGATTTTTTCACACGGCACCAGCCAATTACTGGTATGCTTACTCGCCGAGTAAGCAAATTTATCGTTGGTTACATACAAGAATACGCTAAAATAAGCCTGGTAACACGAGGTAAGCCTGGTCTGCAAGTCCAAACGTGTCCCTGCAAGACCTGAAGCACAACATATGGCTCATGGGAGATACAACTGTCTTGCTTGCAGGAGTTTTCAGGTAAATGCCTGCATAAAGTTGTGCAAACCAACATGTGAGTCCAACTAAGCGGCGATGAGAAAGCAGGAGCCTTTTCTAAAAAGTTATTTTGATGTTGGCAATGCCACTCGGGTTGGTGGACAGGAGTGTCTGGTCACTTTGCCGTTTGGAAATTCAATACATGATGTTCAAGAGCTCAGGTCTAGGGTGTTTACTGACCTGGGCCATCTTGGCGTCGACAAACAACTCTGTTGACGCCAGGAATCTGCAACTGATGAAGCAGCTACATGGTGAGGAATGCAGTTACAAGTCCATCGACAATGTTCTCAATCCAGATGAAGTTGTGAACTATCCTGTGGAGTTCTTGAATAGTTTAACATCCTCTGAACTTCCACCACACCGCTTAAAACTCAAGATCGAAGCGCCAGTAATGATTTTGAGAAAATAGGAGCCACCAAAGCTTTGCAATGGATCTCACCTTATCATCAAGATGATGATGCCAAGATTCTTGGAAGCTGCAATTTTGAATGGCAAAGCAACTGGGGAGGATGTGTTCATACCCTGAATTCCTCTTATCCCATTTGACACACCTTTTGAGTTCAAGCTCCTTCAGTTCCCCTTAAAGCTGAGCTGTGCAATAAGCATTAACAAGGCACAGGGTCAGTCATTGGAAG
>NC_089786.1:29713098-29715310 GCF_040412425.1 Macrobrachium rosenbergii
CTCATTTGTTACATGTTTGTTATTCTCTTCGCCATGTTGAGCATAAAGTCTGGATTAACTAATGTATCAGCATGCTAATTCTGTCTATCTACCTCCCCCTCACCAATAAACATCAAGTATACTTAATAATCATGCAAACAAAATTTATGAATCTACAAAAACCATTAATTCAATCATTTGAAACCCAAGGAATCATCTCTGTGTTATTTTGGGTGGAATAAGTAACCTACATTGAACAGTAATAAATAGAGTTCATCTGCATACCCCTCTCCCATCCTTTGTTAGCCTATGACCCCATTCCACTCCCGAAAAACAAAAGAAGATCCTGAGTCATCATCTGAGGCTGTTCAGTGACCGTTTCTTTCGTCTACTACCGGGTTGCGGAATTCCGTTCCTGCTTCTACTTTTCGGCTATTTTGATACTTGTTTCATTAAGAAAGCGGAATAAAGGCGCCTTCAGGCCAAAGCATTCCTATTTCCTTCTCACAGAGTTTTTTTTTTTTTTTTTTGCCTTTGAGTGTCATATGAATGAGGATATTTGGTTGCGCCGTCTTCGTTGGACTTACAAAAAAAAAAAAAAATCACCAAAATATCAACGGGTTCACATAATTCGATCAAACATTTTAATTAAAAAATCAAATTGTATTTTAATGGCTTCTACAAAACTCTCGTTGTAAAACGTCAGATATTTCATAAAAGCCCTGTCATATTAAGCCAACCTTCCTCTAACAGTCATCACCATTTTGTTGGCAGGCCTGTATGTATAATTTACATTTTGATGAGCCATTAGTGATGACAAAAATATTAAATGTTTGTTCATTCCATATTATTTGATAATATGAATTAACAATGGAGCGAAAAATTAAAAAGTATCATCACCGTCAACTTTCAGTCCTCATTATAACCAAAAGCCCTTACAATAGACTTCTAGTGTAGTATGTATCAGTAACAAAGATTTTCTGTTTTAAGAAGCGGGGATGTTAACCATAAACTAAGTAAAATTTTTTTACAGACTGGTCACTTTAAATCAGAAACGTAATATATGTATTTGTAATAACAACAATGCCCTCTTCACTTCTCGCATTCTTTGCACTCTGGATACGACTGTTGCTACAAAGAAACCCGTGGCAGAATTCGAACCAGCATCCTCGGTATCAGAGCAAGGTCACGTTACCAACCTCACCACAAGAAGGACAGAAGTCTCCCGCTGCCTATATATATATACATTTACATGCAGAATTCAGAAACATTTATTAGAGCTGGAATAAACATATTTCACAGAGAGAGAGAGAGAGAGGGGGAGAGAGCTCAAACAAAGCTGAACACGCTCTCTGTCTGTCTCTCTCTCTCTCTCTCTCTCTCTCTCTCTCTCTCTCTCTCACACACACACATACGCAGATACACATACACAAACACATAAACACATTCAATGTCTCAGTTAATTATGATAATGTTAATAAGAAAATTTAGTTCACACACCCACTCTCTCTCTCTCTCTCTCTCTCTCTCTCTCTCTCTCTCTCTCTCTCTCTCTCTCTCTCTCCCGCCGTTAAAGACTTTAATGCTGAAGATATACACTTTCTACTCTTTCTCTCTCTATCTGTTAATGATCGTGATGTAACTGGGAATCTCTCTCTCTCTCTCTCTCTCTCTCTCTCTCTCTCTCTCTCTCTCTCTCTCTCTCTCTCTCTCTGTGAAATTTTGTGAATTATTTGTGATTTTTTTGTTACTGTGGAATGCAATGTGAATTTATCTTTTCATTTCATGCGTAATCAACGCTTTTATTTTCCATTAGTGTTACTCGACTCTTGATTGTTTCATTTGATACTCGTGGTCCTTTCAATTATTTTTTTTTACAAGTTTTATTTTTTTCTTTCCTTTTAGAAATAGTCTTGGAGCTCCCTCTCATAAGTTTCTACTTTTTACATGACCCCAGTTTTAACTCATGATATTTCTTCTAGAGTTCTATTTTCCTGCCGTTAGCAAAACTGATTCAGCCTTAGTTTGTTCTCTCGTGAACGGTCAACTCCTGAGTCCTTTTCCCCTCAGTTCTTCGTTTGAATGCTGCTTTCCTACTGTTTTAGTTCCATATTTGTATCTACTTAATATTTTACAGATGTATCATCGTATTGTTTATTCCATTGTTTATTTTGTCTTTCATTACTCGATTACCAGTTTCATTTAATTTATCAGATCACTACAGTCTGTTTCA
>NC_089786.1:29715810-29735810 GCF_040412425.1 Macrobrachium rosenbergii
TGTAAGTTTCAGTACCTTATTTAATTTTGAATTCATCTGCTATACATTTGACTAGCAGGTCGGGGAATTGGAGGGCGTCACATAGAACCGAGCCTATTTGAACCAGATCATAGCCGTTAGCACCCAGGAGGAGATAGGCCTCCTTAACCCTCCCCCCCTTAAACATCATATGATCCAGAGAACAATGAACCCCCCTTTTCCCCCCTCATCACACGATGGGGAGGCTTGTAGGTATGGGGGGAGGTCAAAAGGGCCATTTAGTGCTAGGGACCAGGTAAGATTCTAATCTGTAGGAACCTAATGATAAGTGTGCTTTTCCTCTGCCCTCTTTGCTGGTTCTTTTGACATACGTGCAGGTATGGTTGGCCCAAAGCTCAATGCTGAAGACACCATGTTATTTGGAAGCTAGGAGATGCTCCTCTGACTTCATCTGTAGTAGACGTGCTGCATTTTTCCCCGCTCCGCTGGTTGAACTGACTTCGATGTACAGCTGGAAACGGTTGTTAGGCGCCAACAACAATCATAAAAGGTTCATACGTTGCAAGTAGTCAATACCAGCCCTTCCACCTTTTACTTCAACTCCTTAAAATTCCATTTCTTTAAACTTTAACTCCTTCCTCCACAAAGCAATCCTCCCTTGTTCGAGTCCTGCCTGCATCCCCTTATCTCACTATTTACGTGCCTGGAATTCAAGTAAAGGTCCCATGATAACCATCAATTATCCTTCCCCCAGTGCAATTTAAGGGCTATTTAGGTTAAGCCATATCAGTGTTAATTTTATCTTTGTGTGAGTGCGATCACGTGTTCATTGTTAGATCCTAGGCTGCTACGATTCCCAGATTGTGCTAATGTGATTTCATTATAATTATCTGCTGGGCTACGTAGTGGCCAACATTTAAGGGTAGAGCATCCCCATTTATAAGGCATTCCACTTGCCTGAAGTGTGTACCATCGTGCCTAACTTAGAACGTCTCTTTCAGAGGAGACACGCGGACCGATCGCAATCCATGCTTCAGTATCTTGTCTGCCACCAAAATCCTGAAAATTCCTGGTCGTAGTCATAACTGAATTTCGTTGTGGCCCGAAAATGTTCATATGAATTATTTTCCCATCCTGGATTTCCATCCTTTGCATTACCTGAGAGTATTTCATGTAATCAGGGCAAGACTGAATGTTATTACTATCATTGGACTGACTGTATTGCATATTGGTCCTATTATTAATCAACTTGCTTGTTGCCAAATCATTGCCTTATTGTTCCCTGTGTCCTATAACGGAATCTGCCCCCCTAGTGATTATGATGTGCTGTTGTCTCATTGTTTACTTGCTAAGTCTCTGTAAATAAACCCCTGTAAATTTGTAACAGAATTCTAATTCCCATATGGCAACCTTCCACATTCAATTGTAAATACAGGAAAATCTAAGGTAAGTTTTCAAATAACTTTTCCTTTTGCTCATAAGCTGGACTTTCTTGGTTTCGTGGCAGCATCGTTATAATTTTCTTCCAATTTCTCACCAGCCAAGAGTCCAGTTTATGACAATATATATTTATATATACAGTCAGGGTGTTTTGAAATTAAAGGCCCCCTCTACAGCATAAACTAAAATTGATATGGACAAAAAACAAAAGTAGTTCAGAACAGGTATTTATTTAAGTTTTTCTCTGAGCATTTAATATTTTGTGTGGCCTCCATCTGCCTATTCAACAGCCTGCATTTTGAGGGGTATGATTTCAGCAAATTGCAAAAAAGCTGAGACTCAAACTCCATTTCCCTGAGCACTTCGGTCATCTCTCTTTGCAGGTCGTCAAGGCTTGGTATACCATCATAGTTCACTGTGCGCGTGTCAGCAAGATCCGTTAAGATACTACCAATGTTTTCACACACATTAAGGTCAGGGGAGCTACATGGAAATTCACTTGACGAGAAGAAATCGATACCACTGTTTCTAAGCAGCTCCTGTGTTTGAAGAGCCTTAAAACATGGTGACTTATCATGCAAAAATATGACTTCTTCAACAGATAACACATTTTCAGGATCTTTGAGGAAAGGAAATACTTCACCAGTAAGCACAGTTTCTCTGAATATTCACCATTCCATGACTGTTCTTTTTCTTTGCTGATCCACATTAACTGCTTGCTTGTGAAACAGAGAAAAATTCCCAAACATTCAGGAAATTTCACAACTTGGCGATAGCGCACGTCATCACTGATATCATCCAATTTTGCAGCCCAAATGATGTCATTTTTATGATTTGGCTTCCTGACTGTGTGAATGAAGAATTCATCTGATGCCGCAACATGGAGAAAGTCATTTTCATCCCAGTCTTTAAGAAATGAACCACAAAACCATGCACAGTCTTCTCTCTGTTCCTGAGCGATGTTGGTCTTGCTGATAACATGAAATGGCTTAATACCAGATTTTTTCAACTCACAATATACAGCACTATAACTTCTCTTCTTTCCCCTTTTTGTTTCTAGTTCAAGCGCCAATTTATGTAAAGACCTTTCTGGTCTACCCACTGTCTCAGCTATGATGTCTTTTGACTCCTGAGAAAGGACTTCAGGCCTTCCATGATTCTCACTCTTTTTATGATGACAGTCATATGGATTTTGTTCCAGTTTCTTTAACAAAAGATTCATCTCTTTTAATGTATTTAGCTATCCAGAACATGAAATGAAGGCGCCAGCATCCCTGGCCTCTGAAGGTTATTAGCCCGGATTCAGTCAATCCATCTGATTTCCTCCGAGTCGTTAGCCATGGCTGTATCTAACTCCGTCACTCAGTCTGGAAAATACAAGAAATGTAAAATGAAAAAATAGCTTAATAGAAACTTATGATAATGTACTTCAGAGATAGGCTATAATTTCAGAAAACTTCATAATATTTATATATTTGTTCTGTGGAGGGGGCACTATATATATTATATATATATAATATATATATATATATATATATATATATATATATATATATATATATATATATATGTGTATAATATATATATATATATATATATATATATATATATACACATACATATACATATACATGCATATAATATACATTTATCATGAGATTATCATATATATATACATGTATATTAAAATTTGGCTGGTCAATTTCATGGAATTCTTGCTAAAATCTATTCTATTTCAGTTTCACCTTTATTTTTGATAATCGCTTAGTACTCCTCCATTTTTCATCAAAACATTAAAGCCTCGTGTCGCAGTTTAGTCTTCCGTCTTGCCGACGTGTGAATCTCATAATGTAACACCTGCTGTTACTAATATAACGTTGGGGAACATAGGAATCTCGACCTTCAGGATACGCGTCATAAATCTCGTATTATGATAATAAAATCTGGTTCAAGACAAGAACGTTGGTCAACCTAAGCTGCACTTCCTGAAGAGCATCCTGTCGCATTCAAGCTGCCTCCCCTCCGGGAGATCAGCTCATCTGAAGAATGCATGGATCTAGGATGGGGAGACCAGTTTCATTTCTCGATCTCTAATTTATCACATTCTAGAGGTGATATTCCAACAGATTTCCATTTCTGGATTTTTTGTTCATTTTTCCTTGGCCAAGAATCTAAGAAGAAATAGGTCATGAGAGATGCTTTAATACTAATATTAGAAGAGATTGATAGAATTGCACTTAATTAATACAGCACTTAGATAAATGTTTGTTTATAAGGGTAGAAGCAAATTTTATCCTTCGTTTGAGCTTCGTCTAAATTCATTAGAAGAAATTGTACTCTCTCTCTCACTCTATCTCTCGAATAATTGCCATTATCATCAGAAAGTTCAGGTGTTAACACTCGCACACTCACTCTTTACACACACACACATGCATGTGTGTGTATACACAGTGACACACACACAGTTTTACACACACACACACACTCCATTATTGATCACAAAAACTATAAATATCACCTCTAGAAACACACACACACCCCGTGTATATATATATATATATAATATACATTTGTATATATTTATATATATATATATATATATATATTTATATGATACCAATGCAATACCAGTTAGTTCCATGAGAAGAATTTCATTTCCATTTAGTCGTTATTGGCAATTGCAAGGCCATGTTAATATTTAAATACGGTTAATATCAGCAAAAATAATTAGAATGATAAAAAGAAAAAGAATATAATCTGTAGGAATAATTGGAACGCAATTTTGGAGATTGGGATTAGGGCCAGAAAGATTTAATCAAGGAAACAAGATGATCAGTTGACGGAAAGACAGAGAACAGAAAAAAAAGAGGAATAATTGAAAGCAATATTAGAAACCTTAAGTGGAAATACTGCAAAATATTCAACATTTTTCCACAAATATATTTTTCTATGTCAGAAGCAGGATTTACGGAACGTTACGGGAATACAATCATTTCGCTCATAGTCCCTCCTCAGAAAGAAATAATTACGAGTGAAAAAAAAATCATTTATTTGCTTCGCCTCGATATCCTGAAGCGATGAAAAAATGGCCTCGTAGTGAGCGTTGATAATTATTAATGTCGACTGTACTTCTTTTGTTTTGAAACGATTCAAAAACATGTCCACCCCGTAACACAATTATTTAATGGTAGAGTGCATTTTTTGTTTTTGTTTTGGGGGTGGTTGTGATATAAATAGCTGTTATGAAGGAAATGCGAATGATGTTATGTTTTGAAGTATGTATGCTTAAGCAGAATATCTCAAAAATAGGGTTAAAGAATTTAACTAAAATCGGTAAATAATTTTACGGGACCTTCCTGAAGGAAATCGACACATGATTTGTTGCCGCTGAATAAGTATGCCGGGTTTCAACACATTTTGTTCCCCTTTTCTTGATACCTTGCTAACACTAGGTTGCCAAAAACCAAGATCACAGAGACGCTCACGGGGAGGTACGTATTTTCAGCAGATGATGTGCTTCCTTGCCGCTACATACTACAATGCCCTTGTTTCATTTGTTTTACTTTTAGAAAATAGAATTAATCTCAGGCGCGTTTAGATAAATATAACGGCAATCGTCGTAATTAATTATATGTAAAAAAAATTTATTTATGAGGTAAAAAAAACACTGCAGTGTATCAAAGGCGAAATGAATTGATGGACCTGAGCAGATCCTACTGGGTTGGTAAAAGTGCCTGTCGCTCGACCAAAAGGCATAACAGTTCTCTGTTTAAGTGTAAGAAAATTAAAATTTTGCAATACACATTGAATGATTTTTCTTTCAATTTTCTTTTTAAACCCAAGTAGATTGATTAAATGACCAAGGCGATTACGAGTGACCTCTTTCTATTCAATTATATCCCTTAAGATATGCTGTAAATAGTATATCAGTATTTTTATTGATGTCAGGCGCTTTACAGAACATTTGTCCCTTTAATTTCGTCTCCATTTTGGTTTTCTGAACTTCTTTTTAAATGCTTTGCTTTCCCTTCCTTGACTTCAAATGAAAAGTTTGTCTGCGTTGATTCACGTGTCTATTTTCCTCATTTTTTTCACCTTTTATCCAATTTCAATCTTGTTTTTATGCATCCGGTAATCTTTTAACTAATACCAGAAGTAATCTTCGTTTATATACTTTATTTTGAAGATTAATATAGAAACAAATAAGCAAAGGCACAAAGTCGACGTCTTTTTTTTTACTGTAAATCTCTACAAGAAGCCAAAAGGAGTACTATCATCGGGTAGAGAGTGAAAAACAGTTTATTAATATAAAACCAAAAAGACTTAGTTTCCGTAAACTTTTCTTTTATTTATTTATTTTAGCTCACTCTTTTTATAACACGGAAAGGACTTTGCGAAATGGATTTACTGTTTAAGGTTACACAGAAAGAAGAGCTAATCTCAGCAGCTTCAGGATTTCCTTTTAATCAAATTTCTTTCATTATCTTTTCTTTGTTCTTTGTCTTCCTTGCTAGGCGTACAATACCATTACAATCGTTCCATTTCACTTATTTACACCAGAGTGAGCTTGTCCCAAGCTGGCTTTGATTTAAGTGAGTGAATGTTTTAAGTAATTGTGTATTTTTCCTCATTAATCTGATATTACTAAGGTAAAAATGGACCGTAGCTATTTAGACCTAACTCTTTACGTGTTCTGATTTGTCTTTCTGCTGAAGGATAAGGATGTCCCACCTAAAAGGGGACCAGATTACCCGTGAGAACATTCAGGGTTGAATTGATCGTAGGAACTTCTGATCTTCATAGATCTTGCCTTGGCGTTCACGCCAGAGATCTATGGTTGATGCCGTTTGTACTGACAGAGGGTTAATATAACTGTCGTATTCTGCTGGAACGGAGAAATTGCCTGCGCACCATGAGCAGTAATGCGTAATGGAACTTTCATGAACATAGTCTAAAATTTGTTCACCTTTCTATGAAAACAATGGGGAGACTGATGCTCAAATACTAACACATTCGCATTCTTTTCTTACATGAATTTCACTACCAGCAAAAGAATATCTCTATTACAATTAAATTCTAGTTTGATCGTGACATGCATTTACCTTTTCTTGCATGGCCTGATAAAACATAACCTTAGTAAAATTAAGAGCATCATAATACCACTCTCATGAATTAAATAAAATGCAATAGGAAATAAGA
This sequence comes from Macrobrachium rosenbergii, assembly GCF_040412425.1. NCBI lineage: Eukaryota > Metazoa > Arthropoda > Malacostraca > Decapoda > Palaemonidae > Macrobrachium > Macrobrachium rosenbergii. The sequence continues at coordinate 29,722,429 of NC_089786.1, forward strand.
AATTGCATTTTTAAAAACTACTTGGACATTTCTGAATTAAAAAAGCTTCGAATTAGATTTAAAATTTTCATTTATTTTTTGCAAACCAGTAATAGGAAAAACGCAATAAATTGCCTTTGGATGCTGCATGTTATCTTGCAAATCTCTGATTCACATCGAAATTCCATCCTTATATAATTAAAAATCTTAAATGTGCTCACATTTCATACATTCACAAATGCTTTCAGCTCTTTATCTGCTTTTTTTTTTTGCCTATATATGATGTCGGCATTACACTTGAATGCTTAGTGTCCTATAATGGTGTTTTGTGGGTTTTTGTTTGTTCAAGAATTCTAACCTCTTCTCTGTCGCTGAGAAGCATTTTGGGGGATTTGAGAGCTGATTTCTACGATGAATGCTGAGATGATTAGTGCCCTCAGTAAAGATGTTCTTAAAACAATAAAACAAATAAATAAATAAATAAACGAACAAATTCTACAAATTTCTTTACAGTATATTTAAATAGATACATGTCGAAGTATTTATATTATATGGATGGATTAATTGTATATTTAAAAAAAAATCATATTTAAGTTTGAATTATTTAAAGCCAAGGCTGTTTCCGAATTCTATGAATTTAGTTGCTTCGGTACCATTTTACAATAAATGAATCAAAACAGGCTTATTAAAAGTCTGATTATTTTTCTATTCTAAATATATTTTATAGTACTGTAAGAAGCACCACCTTAGACCAGATTTCTTTTAACTTCTTAATGTCAATATCAATGCTGCGTATTATTTGTAACTGATATGTCATACCTACAGACAATTTGACATACGGACTAATTGTTCTCTCATCACCTATATTCTAATTATGATTAGCAAACCATCACTGTTCGTTTTTAGGTACTTTTATTTAATTCCATTTTGACAAGGATTTTAATTTGTATTGAACATTTATAGAATATTAGCTATTGTCATCGAATGCCCTTAAGTTAATAGACAATTTGGATATATAAATTGTGCCTTTGCACCTCTTTTGAAATCACGGGTAGCTTGCAAATGACATTATGTCCACTCAGCAGTTACAGTAAAACTATTGGTATTCGTAAATTACGCATGGAGTTGAAAAGTTGTATGGGACTTTGGAATAAAATTACCAAAATGTATTTATTATAAGTCTGATTTGCAACTCTCCAGTTCCAAAAACACACACACACACACATTATTATTATACACACACATATATATATATATATATATATATATATATATATATATATATATATATATATATATATACATATATATATTATACATATATTTATGTGTGTGCTACACTGCGTGTGTATGTATATATACGGATGACTGCAGGGACAAGTCAATTTAATGACTATACAGGGAAGGAAGGATAATGACCACCAAAAAATAACTCTGGAAAAAGTAAGCTGGTTACACATGTAATAAAAGTATAACTCAGTAATTCTCCTTATGGTAAACAAAAATATTCCATGCTTGTACTATCCCTCTTTTTATATTGGCTAATCCAGAAGGGATTTAGAAGTTCGAATTAAACAGAATGAGTATTTTGTCAAAACTGGGCATACATCCAATGCAATATTTTAATTCATTTAAGTGAAAACTCCCACAAGAAAAATTGGACTGAAAGTTCAGTAATTGCCGGATCGAAAGGTTATTCTTCACGAAAACCTTTAGAATCTGCAATTATACAGCTGACTTCAAATATGATTTTAACCTTAGCCCTCGCATGTACTATTTGGACCCCTGCATTAGTAAAATGTTAAAGAATGACATTCAAGATAAAATAACTGACTTAATTACTAATTAGTAACCTTATATATATTATATGTATTCGTATGTTAAATATGCATATTTTCTGTGAAATTTGCACTTGGAAAAACGATAAACAGAATGATTGAGTTATACTTTTATAACGTATGTAATCAGCTTACTTTTTCCAAGGTAATTTTTTGGTGGTCAGTGTCTTTTCCTGTACAATCTTTTAAATGACTTGTCCCTGCTTCCGAACGGTTGGCCCTAATCTTATGTAAAACCTCTTTAATATATAACTCTGTTTGGCAGGTCTATTAATTCTTCAACTGTGTTGGATTCCAAGTATATATATATTTTTTTTTTATGATCCCCATCTGTCATTTATACAAGCTTCCATTGCAAACGTATTTCTAGCAATCTGGCAAGTAAAGGACAGTAAGTCGAAAGCCACTTGGTCGTTTCTCTTTCCTTCGTGGCATTGCTTTTATTTATATATATTTATCACATTCCATATTTTCGTTTCATATATATATAGTGATTCATATATATATATATATATATAATATATATATATATATATATATATATATATATATATATATATATATATATATATATATATATATATATTATATATATATATATATATATATATATATATATGTTTATATATATATATATATATATATATATATATATATATATGTTGACATCATTAAAAATGGATGGTATCTGGCGGAGATATTTATTCAGAAAAAGCTACAAGCATAACATTTTCCAGAATAAATATCTCTGCAACATACCATCCAGTTTTATGAGCGATGAAAATGGTAAACGAAGAGAATGGAAAGTAGATTAATAAACAGATACAGCTTAGACATTAAAAAGCATTAAAACTCTCCTCTAAACTTTCGGAACATCATGGCATAATATTCTGTGTTTTGTTTTTTAAAGAATCTCGGAATAATTCAAATTTAAACTTTCTTTCTGACACTTCACCTAGACATTCCAAGTTTAGAGGAATGTTGCCACCACCTCATTAGATGCAGGTTCATTGTTGGAAAGAACAAACGTTATTTGTTCCAGAACATATGTTTTCGCAACACATAAACTGCAAACCCGCACTCAAGCAACAAACACTATAAGCAAAATGAGTTTTAATAATATTCAAAAGACCCATCATGATGTTTAACGTATATTCCTCTTCATGTATCTTGTTCTTTTAATATCACATGTGTATTTTCTATTTCTTTAATTTAAATTTAGATTATTATGTAGATATGATAATTTTATTGTTTTTCTTTCTGTAATATATATATATATATATATATATATATATATATATATATATATATATATATATATATATATATATATATGTATATATATATATATGTGTGTGTATGATATATGTGTATATATAACAGTGTGTGTGTGGAGTGTGTGTGTGTGTGTATATTCAGGAAGAAAACAGTAAAATTATCATATCTGTTTAATATTCGAAATTTAAATTAAAAGAAATAGAACATTAAAAGAACAAGCTACATAAAGAGGAATATACATTAATCATCATGATGGGTCTTTTGAATGTTATTAAAACTCATTTGATTGTAGTGTTTGTGTTTGAGGGTGGGTTGGGGGCTGGGATATGGTGTTGTGAAAAACATGCTATATGTTCTGGACAAAAATAACGTTTGTTCTTTCATTCTTTAATGAACTTCGGTAACCTAATGAGGTAGCTAGTTTTCTCCTAAACTTTAGAGCGTCTAGGTGAAGTGTCAGGAAAGTTTGGAGACGAATTGTTCGGGAGATTCTCTAAAAAACAAAAAAAAACCAACATTCATGATGTTCCCGAAAAGTTAGGGCATAGTTTTTTCTCTGTAAAGTCTAAGCTGCTTATCTGTTTATCAATCTACTTTCCATTCTCTTCGTTGCCCTTTGCATCGCTCTTTCTTATTTCATACAAAGTCCCATTCATTCTCAGAATTTTTTAAGAAGGCTATGACGTTCTTGGCTTGTTCAATGGGAATATGAACATGTTACGAATGAGCAGCAAAGAAAAATTATACAACGGTAAATAACTGGAAAAAGAATGATTTGTATAAAAAAAAATTCTAGAACAGAAAACGGGAGACTGTACATGTTAATTTATTAATCATAACTTGCTTCTCAGTCAAGAGGAAGACGTGTTTAAATATAATAGCCCTCTGTTATATAATGATAAATAGAGCTGTGAACCCTAAGTCGGAGATGATGATTATAAGTAAGAAGTTGATTATAAGAAAGTACAAATATCCTTGCCCCTTATTTTCCTCAGATAAACAGTGTAACGTGAAGAAATCGTTTGCACGTCCAAATTGATGTTGAAAAGCTCACAGGTTGCTCATTAGAGGCACATGCAGGGGACAGATACGCAATATCCTTCAGAACAAACCACTATACACATACTAAGAAGCCAGACCCCTTCGCCACCCAGGCAGTGGCTGATGATTACTCCGTATGTAGATCTTTGGGGCCCCAAGCCCCAAATCTTTACCCACATAGACGGTAAGGCCTTGTTGACTGTGAAATCTATCAAGTCATGAGCAGGCCATGCATTAGGAATTACTACACTATACAATGTCCTTCACGCTTCAAATAGCACATGTATCAAAGAGAGATAAGAGGCCCTTTAAGTACTGCAGAGATAACTTGTGATGTCCTGATACCTGAACATAACGTGGGTGTTGATGCTCCGTAAATGCGACATCTGGACAGATCCTTTGCAATGCAGGCTGATAAAGTTAGAAAATGGGGAAGTGCAGAAGAGTCCTTTCTACATAAATATTTACCTTTATTAAATAATATATGTGATTTTTTTATATAATGAGTTTTAGATAACGACATATGAATATAGAATCCATTTCTTATTGTTGTCACAGGCGCCGCCGTGGAGGTTGAGGGATGGCTCTAAGTTATTCCTTTTGGAAACATCAACTGACTAGGAGGGCCATGCTCCAGTGATCAGAATGAAAATTGCTTTAGTGAAATTTACCCAACTCAATATATAAAGAAGGATGCAAGGTAAACTTAGGGTGTCTGCTTAAAACATATAATTCATTAAAGGTATCAGAAGATAAAGTATATATGGGAACTATTAATGAAAATCTTGGCAGGATATGGCATTGACAGTTTGCAGGGAGATGGCACTATTGATCTACAGGTGATATGACACAACATACTACTCGCAACACAGATCTGCAATGCAGATGATGTTGTAACATACGAGGGGATTACGAGTGAAAGTTAAATTGGAATACTTAAGCAAAATTTAATAGAAGGCAACTAAACACTGATTTTCAACACTGGACTTTTAAGACAGCCGTCGAAGCATATATAGGACTAACACTGATATCCCAATACTTACAAAACAAATACACCACAATCAAAATCACGAGAAATCTCTGAGGGAGAATTCAAAAGGGAATGGATATGAGAACAGAACAGGTGAGAAATTCAAGTAAAAGGCAAAAAATGGCCAAGCCGGACAAACAACTTCCAATTACTTTACCTTAGTCCGTGGGCAAGACTTCGTAGATTAGAACCAGTTCTCATAGCAATAATAACCATGGAAGCAGCTTCGCATACAGTTCCCCACCATAGAGGAAGCAGATGAGAAGTAGAAGGGCGCTTCGGGATCACAGAGTCATCAGCGTTTGGTAAGGATCACCTTCAGAGTGACAGCATCACAGAGATGTATAGTAGGGACTCGATCAGAGTCCCTATCTAACAGATACGCGAAAGGGAGACGTCGTAGAGTGCACTAATAAAGGATGTCCGTTGTTGTTTCAGATTTAGCTGGCCTTGTGCCAGCACGGGCTCTTGCTCCTAGAGCAGCCCGTAAAGGATGTCCTGTTGGAGCTACTAATTTATTTATACCCATTGGCGTCGAATTTGGTCTTGTTTTGACAGTTCCCTCTCAGTGAGGTCATCTATTGTTCTCTTTTCGGGGAACGCGGGTAATCCTGGCAGGTACCTGGAAAGGTCGTTGAGGGCCGGCCAGTAAAAGGTTTGAGGAATAGAGGTAACAATAGTGAGATGATCAGTCTCGAGAGTCGAGGTTATGAGGCGGAGATGCAGGAGTGGGGCAGGTCAAGCAAGGTAACCATCAAAATATTGAGTGGAGACTGTTTTAACAATATTGGAGGGTGTGGAGCCTCAATGGGCATTTCTTTAATGTGCCGCTTTAATTACTCTGGGGACGTTCGCTCTACTTCGGTGTTTGAACTCAAGGGCTTTTCTTCCAAAAATCCTTCTACTAGGACATGAAAATGACATTGGTGCAGGTGACTTAATTACCTGCTCATTTGACACCTGGGCGGCCAAAAGGAATAAGGGAGTGGCGTGGGAGAAGCGTCGGTTACTTCACACAGACAACTTTTTGTTCTTTAGCACTTTACCCTAGTTCGTATCTAATTATTAATACGAAAAAAAAAACATAAAACAAACGGTCAAAAGGACGTTTGTAATATTGTGTAATTTCTTTAAAAGAACGACACGTTGTAGGTGAATATCGAACTGCATGGAAATTATAAAATCCGTCATCAACCGATGAATTTTATAGCCACAACACCTGTATGAATCTGGAGAAATTTTCAGCCTGTTATGAACCGCAGTCGGTTCAGCAGGTTCTTAAATACAAAAAAAGTACGGGACTGGAATGGCTGCTAGAAACTGAGGCAGACAAAGGAGGAAGGAGCTGAACAAAACGAAAAAGTGACCTTAAGCTAATTTATTATAATAAAATTATATACATTGTATACAAATGAGTCAGGTTCAATGAGGTAACACTTGAATGAACAATTCAATCAACATTATTAAAGAGCATATTAAACAGCAAATTAAACAAAATCGATTCAGTACAATATATAATCGAAGCAATTAAACTTCAAATAAACCAAACGTTTAAGCAGCATAAACAAACACACAGGCAGCATAATAAATAATACAACAACAGCAAAAATAAATACAAGCAGCATAATACTAATACATAAACAGCATAATAAATAATACATAAGCAGCATACTTCAGTACTTACATTACAGCCATTAAAACATGTAAACAAAAGTGATTTCAATAATAATATCCAAAGCTCGTCCAAAAATGTAACTACCATAAATAATTACACATAATTAAGAGAACTTCGTCTCAAAAATATACAACGTCCCAAACCGCTCTAAAAACAGAAACAGACAACCTTAGAAGAGTTGTCAAGACAGACAACTGTCTAAAAGGGCGAAGCCAAACAGACGAACTCGTCGTGCCACCAAGACAGCCTCTGGCTGCCGAACAGGAACAAATCCACACACCAGATGACCACGGACAAGTCGTCGAGGCAGCCATATGCTGTCGAACGGGGTAAATCTTAATAAGTGCTCCGGCCGATTTTTAGTATAAATGTGTTTATACATTGAAAGAAGATATCAAGTACGTTCTTACGAGGAAGGAAATTAGTGGCGGTAAGTCCTATCGGTCTAGAAAACACAACTTGAATATTTGTACCTACAGAAAAAAACAAAGTCCTTCATGTTGTTGTCTCTGTCCGTATCACCTATTTTACTGAGCTCCTGTTCGTTCGTTTGTGGAAGCTGCGCAGTCTCAAATTGTCATGGGAAACCACACCTTCCGAATGACATCACGAAAAACTCCCACCCAAAAGTGACATCATTAGACAATATCCAGTCGTAAATAAGCACGTTTCAATTTTCTCTGAAACAAAAGAAAGCACAGTGTTTTCAGCCAATGACAAATATTTTATGTTAGCAATTTGTTCATTGTTTTCGGCAAATACACCTATTTTCTCCAATTAAGCGTTACTTGCACTAGCGCCATGAGTGAATTAGCAGGACCCTCTACAAGCTCCTATTTTATTCCCCAGGAAAGTTTCCCCACAGTGTGTGAAAGTTATGTGAATTATAGAGATTTCACAAACTATTATTATGGGCACATGGAAAGGCTCGTAATATTTGCCCAAAATCACGGTTTAATCAAGAGTGAACACATTTGCCCGACATGTAAGGAAAAGTGCTGTCTTGACTTGAACAAAAAAGCCTTTCGGTGCGATAAAACCTATGTATAGTGTAAAAAAAAGTGTAATTTTTATGTCTCAATATTTAAAAACACATGGTTCTCCAAGTCTCACGTGGATATTGAAACTAATTTAACATTTTGCTTTATTTTTGTATCTGATTGGTTTTCTTATAAGTTTGCTAGTTTTGAGCTTCATCTCAGCGATTGCACCATCAATGATTGGGCTTCATTTTGTAGGGAAGTAATAGTATTTAGAAGGTCTCATAAAATTGGAGGGGAGGGTAAAATAGTGGAAATTGATGAATCAAAATTTGGTAAGAGGAAGTATAATGTGGGCAGAATTATAGAGGGTCAGTTTGGAGGCATTTGTAGGGAAACTAGGGAGTCCTTTATGGTTTCTGTTGAACAACGAAACTCTGAGGTTTTGCTTGCTGTCATTAAACAGTACATCGAACCAGGAACAACAATCATTTCCGATTGCTGGAAAGCATACGATTGCCTGGCAAACAAGGGCTACAAACATTTACAGGTCAATCACTGTGTAAATTTTGTTGATCCACAAACTCGTGCCCATACCAATACCATAGAGAGGCGGTGGAGAGATGTCAAGAATTTGGTCCCAAAATATGGCCGACGCAAAAAACATTTTGTTGGGGATTTAGCCGTTGCATATTTTAAATTGCACATTCAAGACCCCTTACGAAGGTTTCATGCCTTTGTGAAAGCTGCTGCTGAACTCTATCCTCCACTGTAAGGTAAGCTATTTCTTGTATTTTGATTATCGTGTGAAATATGCTGGAGTATTGTCTCTCAGTTAGTCTAATGGCCGGTCAAATTTTTCGGAATTGTCATGGAGTGTGCAGGGAAGGTAGTGCCCTTAAGGGGGGTCGCAGCGGGGGCGAAGCCCCCCTCCCGCCTCGCTAGGCCTGGGTAGGGGTACGGCGCCCTAGGTTAGGTTAGGTGGTTGTTTGGTTAGGTAGTGCCCTGGAAATCACTTTTCTCCTGCTCCCCCCCACCCAAAAACCCCGGTTCCCACTGGGGTCCCCCCAAGATTGTTAGATGGGAAAAAGGGTGTAATTGCTTGATGCCACCAATATTAATGATCAGTTTCAGCATAATCAATAAAAAATTCATCGGAAAAATATATATTCTTCTGCAAACAAGAGACGGAGCTCTCCTTTAGATTTACCCCGAATGGGAACCAATCCCCACATTAGATGACCACGGTCGAGTCATCGAAATACCCTCACCTGCCATCAGGGATGAAATCACACCAACTGACAAGAAGGTCCTTAACCTCCTGTCAAAGCCAACAGGTAAGTAATACCTGCAGCTCATCCAAACCGAAATCCTGCTGCTCTGCTACCGAGATACTGACCCGTTGCTGCTACGAACCTGAAACGTTGCTGCTACGAACCTGACTGCCGCTGTCAGAGACAACGCGACAGACGTCAACTTTCCCACACAGAAAAACTTGCAGGTAAGGAGGCAACAACCCACCAAGGGAACAATCGGCAAATGACTGTCCCATCAAAACAAGCACTAAACCTCACACAGACTACCTCACGAGTCTGACACAGGTGAAATTCTCAGTTATCAGCAATCAGACACATTTACCCTAAGGAATTAGTGCTGTCAAAGTCAGAGCACAATCTTTCAGTAAATAAGTGAAGGCGTTTGCAGAAGCGATTTTGACTTTTGCAAATGTCTGTAAGAAAAATAAGATTTTTTCATTAATATTTGTGAGAGAAGTACTGTTACGTAGAGTTTCCTCAAAAACGTCGTAAAACTGAACTTCAGACAGCCAGTGAAAGCGACACATACAGGAAGAATTTCATCGTTAGACTTTAACTTAACACAAAAGTGTTTACTGCCACCTTTACTTATCTTCAGTTAATAACATAATTGTTTTACGAATAATATAAACATTGCTCGTATGATGATGAGTGGAAATTAATAAAGTTGATCTATCATAGACCTGAACCACAGAGAGAATTCCATCTTTCACACATTGCTTCTTTCCTGGACAACGTTTCAAATAAAGATAGATATTGGAGCCCTTCTCGATTAATTGTTTCTTCTTTACAGAGAAAGAAATATTTTCTTTTTAATTTCTCTCTTTTCTTCCAAATTGGTATAGAAATACATTTCCATCTAAGTTCTTCATTTCTAGATATAAATTTGATAACTTGGTTTAAAAAAGCTTTTCTTGAACAATCTGTGAACGAACTTCTCAAAGTGTTATTATGTTATAAATATCAACTTTCACCTAGGAATAGTAATATAATTGGAAATAGGCGCCATTATTGGATACTGGAGTGTTTAATTTCCGCACCACAAGTAACGTCACCTAATATTGTGGGTCCTGTTACACTTTCCATGATATATGAAATATGAAAGCTATCAGTATTGATTAAGCAATTCTATTATGGAGCAGAATGGCTAAACCTTATGATTGCTAACATTGCGATATTAGTGACAGAATGTCCATTATTATCATCATCATCATTATTATTATTATTATTATTATTATTATTATTATTTTTTTTTTTTTTTTTTTTTGAGGGTCTATCACAGTCATCCTATTCGACTGGGTGGTTTTTATAGTGGGTGTTCCAGGTTGCATCCTGCCTCCTTAGAGTCCATCACTTTTCTCACTATGTATGCGCTGTTTCTGGTAGCACACTTTTCTGCATGAGTCCTCGAGCTACTCCACATTTTTCAGACTCCTTTCCAGGGATCTTGGAATTGTGCCTAGTGTTCCTATGATTATAATTACAATTTCACTGCTTTTATATCCTATATCCTTCTTATTTCGATTTTTCAGGTCTTGATACTTATCAATTTTTCTCTTTCTTTCTCATCTACTCTGGTGTCCCATGGTACTGCGACATCAATCGTGATACTTTCTTGATTTTCTCAATCAACGTAACGTCTGGTCATTGCGATATCACTCTATCTGTTCTGATACCATAGTCCCAGATGATCTTTGCCTGATCGTTTTCTATCACTCCCTCAGGTTGGTATTCGTACCACTTATTACTGCAAGCTAGCTTCTGTTTCTTGCACAGACTCCAGTGGAGGCTTTTGCTACTGAATCATGTCTCTTTTTTTACTGGTTCTGTTTGTGCCGGACGATCCGCTTTTCTAATGTAGGTTTTTGTATCTGTCTTTCATACTGCACTTCCTGCATATGGGTACGATATTATTTCCACCTATTGCTCTTTGGATATATCTGGTTCTTAAGGCCTGATCTTGTGCTGCTGTTAACATTCCTTCTGTTTCTGTAGCCATTGCCATGTTTCATCGCTGGCCAGTTCTTTTTTCTGTCTCGTGTACCGTCCGTACATTGGTTTGTTGTGCCATTCCTCTGTTTTGTTTTTCATTCTCCTGTCTCCGTAAATTTCTGGGTCTTCATCTACTTTTATCAGTTCTTCTTCCCATGCACTCCTTAGCCACTCGTCTTTACGGGTTTTCAAATATTGCCCCAGTGCTCTGCTCTCGATGTTGACGCAGTCCTCTATGCTTGGTAACCCTCTCCTGCCTCCCTTTCGTATTATGTATAGTCTGTCTGTATTTGCTCTAGGGTGTAGTGCTTTGTGGATTGTCATTTGTTTTCTAGTTGTCTGGTCTATGCTGAAGAGTTCAGTCTTCGTCCACTCCACTACTCCTGCACTGTATCTGATTACTGGTACTGCTTTTGTCATGTTTCCGGTGTTTAGTTTTGACTTGCGTGTCCCCTTAAGTCTCTGCATATATTCTTTGCAGATCGTGTCCTTCATCTCTTGGTGGTCGTTTAACCACCACTCTACAAAGAGCGCCTGTTGCTTTCAATCTTTTAGTAGACCAATTTATTATTAGAAAAAAAATAGTGTGCCTTGCTGGCTGTGGTGACTGAGGACACTTGTCAGTTGGATATAAGTAAAGCTTCAAAGAACACCATAAAAAAGGGGGAAATTTTCCTACCTATGTTCTCTTTCATATTTTTGGTACCAAAAAGTTCTTGAAATACTACACCAGTTGCTTGAAATGTCTAAATTTGCTTTTTTTTGTTTTGTTTTGTTAGATAGCTTTCATAATTAACTGATACTAAACTCGAGTTTTATAGAAGAAGTTGTGGAAAGACTTTTTGTTATTCTGAATTCAAACTCTACTTGGTTCATTGGATCATATTTTCACAGTGAGCCGTTGCAATATATATATATATATATATGTATATATATATATATATATTGCAATATATATATATATATATATATATATATATATATATATATATATATTACTAAAAGGACCTCATTCAAAATGGATGGTATCTAATGAAGTTTTATTCAAAAAATTATAGCTTTTCTTGACGTTTAAACATTCCCACATTATCAAGTATCCGTACAATGAGCAGACACGTAGTCAGCTGTATTTATATCTGTGTGCTGGGTAATTTTAATCCTATAATCGTCTAAAGCTCTTCCTGTGGCCTGCACCTCTTGACCTTGGTCTTTCTCTGATCAGAGGGGTGGAGGTCTATAGAAAAACAGACATTATAAAGACAATGCCAACACCTAATATAATACAGCTGAACTACGTCTGCTTTCACTGTGCAGTTGCTTATATTTTGTGCTAGTTAATTTGTCCAAGATATTTTTAAAATTTTTGAATAAAAACTCCAGCTAGTTGCCATCCAGTTTGAATAAGGTCCTTTTTAGTAATTCTACTAATGGTCAGAACAATCGTAGTATGTGATAAAGTTATTATATATAAAGATATATATATAAAAATAAATAACAAAAAGAATATATATATATATATATAATATATACATGTAAACACATGTAAATATATATATGAATAAATATATATATGAATATGTATATATATATATAATAACAAGAAAATAAATGTATAAATATATAAATATATTAGTAAAAAATATATAAAAATATATGAAAAGAAAAATATATATGTATATGTATAAGAATAATTATACAGTGTATAAATATAAATAATATATAAATAAACCATATAAAAATATATAAAAATAAATTATATATACAAATATATGATAAATAAACGAACAAAATAATAAATAAAATATATAAATATATAAAAATAAATAAATAAAGATAACAACATATATATAAAAATAAATAAATAAAAATAATATGTATGTATATAAATAAATATATATATATATATAAAAATAATAAATGAAAATAAATATATAAAAATATATATATGTATAAAAATAAATATATATATAACATTAAATAAAAATATATAATAAAAATAAATAAATAAATAAATAAAATAAATGAATAAATAAAATAAATAAATATATAAAATATATAATATATAAAAATAAATAAATAATATATAAATATATAAACAAAATAATAAACATAAATAAAAATATATAAATAAATAAATAAAGATAAATATATATAAATAAAAATAAATATATAATGAAAATAAATAAATAAACAATAAATAAAAATAACAACAAAATAAACAAACAAATAAAAAAATATAAAATAAATATATAA
>NC_089786.1:29758310-29805810 GCF_040412425.1 Macrobrachium rosenbergii
TTCACACTTCATGAATAGAGGATTAGGATTGTGATTCATCATTTGGTGTCTTGCCTGTCAGTAATTGCATTAATATGAGATTTACATTGACAATTTTAAGTTAACTTACAGTAATCACTAAAATTTCATTTAACTTGAAATTTCATGTCTACATTCAAGGTAGGTCTTTGAATTAGGAAAATTTGTTTTTGAGGTTAAATCAGGGGGTCAAGAGTGTATAGGCAAGTCTTGGGCGAGATTTGGCTACGTTTTATTCTACTACTGTGGGATCAATTAGGTTTATGATTTACTGTCTGGGTGCACAAAAGAGCAATATTTTAAAGGCAGTTCTAATTGAATATTTATGATGATTTACTCCCAGATACTACTACTTGCCTGGCCCAAATAAAATAACAATAGTCTATTCATGGGCTTTTATAAACAATGTTGCTGTTCTAGTGAGGAAAATTTCCTATAAGCATTTTTTTTGTCTTTTTATATGAACACTAATATTTACTATGAAAATGTTCAACTTTGATTTGATAGACTCAAAGCCGAAGAAATTATGCTTACAAAGAGTGTTCTCAGGTAAGTCTTGCTCTGTTACTTTTTATTATTAATAACTTCACAGCCTTACTGTAGCAGGTATCCAAAATGTAAGTGGATAAGGCAAGTCCCTACTCATTGTGCTAACGTTCTAAAGTTCCTTCCTTAGGAATTCAGGAAAGACAATACGTAATGCTTGCAGGAACACTGAAGAGAATAGCAAGCTTTATATGAATATGATGCCCAGAAAAATAATGTCCATACATTATTTGTTGTTTTTCCAAATATGTACTATATTTACGATGAATATGATCACCTCTGGTGTTTGAAAAGGCAGTCTACCATATTTTCCTAACTCTAGTATGAATTCAGCAGACGGGACTCGTTCATGTAATTTCTGCAAGGGACTATTTACATCCACGAATTTAGGAATAGGAGCCAAAATGTCATGTAGTTACAAAGAAAAAAAGACCAAACATTTAATTTCAGAGACCTTGTGAAAGGAATATTCATAACATTATAAAATATTTGTATAAATTTTCCATTAAAATTAACTGATAAACACAAAGCACCATTTATCTCATTCCAAAATCAGACTGACAGTTAGTTTAAATTCAACCCGATTAACTCATTTTTGCGAGATGAAATATTGCCGATTCAATGGGGATTTAGTAATGAATGGCAAACAACAATGCACTTACAAATCGGGAATGATCGTGATTCCGTTTAATTTTTCAGTAGGCATAACGAATTAATCAGTGAATGCCACAGAGGTAGTTCTAAGCAACGACAAAAGCAGTTTGCCAATATATTTGACAGTTATGCGACCTAGAGACTATACAGCCATTGATTAGTATCGAGGATTTCTTTATGCATTTCAACAAAGGCTTATGCATGTGGATACGAAGGGAGAATTAGTGGAAAACTGAGTAACAAGATCTTTATTATTTTTACATGTTATTCTTACACGAATGCACAAACACACTCATACATCATATATATATATATATATATATATATATATATATATATGATATTTCTTTATGCTTTTCAACAAGGCTTATACATATGGGTACGGGGAGAATTAGTGAAACTTGGAAGTAACAAGATCTTTATTACTTTTACATGTTATTCTTACAGAAATGCACAAACACACTCTTACATCAATATATATATATATATATATATATATATATATATATATATCTGATGTTCTGTATGCTTTTCAACAAAAGCTTATACATATGGGTACGGGGAGAATTAGTGGAAAACTGATTAACACGATCTCTTTATTACTTTTACATGTTATTCTTACAGATGCACAAACACACTCGTACATCAATATATATATATATATATATATATATATATATATATATATATATATATAAATATATATATATATATATATATATATATATATATATATAACAATGTGTAATGTGTGTGTGTGTTATTGATATTAATGTGTGTGTAAGAGAATATTGGGAAATTAGATAGAAGAGAAAAAGTAAAGAGAGAGAGTGACGTAGAATAAAAGAGAGGCAGAGAGTACCAGTGTCTTGCTAAAGAAAGCTATTATTATTGTCATGGATTCAAATATGCTTTGATCGAGGCAGGATTTTTGCATGAACTGACAAACGGTGAGCAAGTATATCGCGTTAAAGCGCAAAACGATCGTAAAGTAGAGAAGTAGTTGCCTCGCCAATTAAGTTAAGCAAATCATGAGTCCAGCACAGCCAAAATGCTTACAGCAATAGCTCTCAACCCGCCTTCATCAGGAGGCGTTATCGTGAAATATCCAGGAAACTGGGGTTGGGCAAAAGCGTGTACTTTAACACCTTCAATCAAACATGCTGAGGAGGGGGTCTTTCACACACACCCTCCTAGATCACCTCAATCCAAGTCCTCTAAGGAGAGATTTGAATCCACACCCACAGATCTTCAATCAACTACTGTATTTGTGAAGGGGAAGCCTTTGCTAATAAATCCTTCCCATAGGACTAAAAGGAGGTGGAGATTGCAGATAACAAGAAATCGAGGGGTTCGACAGGCTGGAGATCTACAGGAGAGGGCAGATTAGAACTGTGTCCTTTAAGGGAGAGTATGTCTCCCCTTGCTTCCTTGTTCCCCATATAGACTGAGTCAAGTTAATTACTCCAGAGTGATTTCGTTTTATACCACTGTAACCTGTTAATTTTGTACTGATCTTTATAATACTAAGTACTCATTAGAGTGAAGAAATTATCGATCTCGTCTCTATATGCCTTCCTGAGAGACATCAATACTTAAATAATTCATCTTGAAGAAATATCACACCACAGCGGTAGCGCCAAAGGACACACAGAAGAAATCAGGAGTGAGAAGTGAGAGACTAAAAATATACAACAGAGGAGAAAAGATCCTTACAAATTAATGATGGCAGCTTAACTGGATCCAGAAGGCGAGACGAAACAAACAAACATTAATGAAATTATTAGTGCAATTATTTAAGTTACAGTGAAACGAAATTCTACAAAATGAACTTAGATTTTTTGGCAACGAACAAAAGTTATATGAAGAAATAGCATCTTACAAGAGAGTGTTGCGTGTGAATAAAAACAGTATTAGTGCGTCCCGAAGAAGCAAAAACACATTTAGAACTGTTACCATCAACAAATTGAGCAAGACCCCGACAACGATAATAAGCCCAGTGTTTGAGAAGTTTCATCGAAGTGATTGAAAAACAAACGCAGAGAATTTTCAACGAAATTCCGAAGGCGGAAAGCCGGCAAACAACACAGATATGTGCAATTATTTTTACGAGTTCGCAGGCGAAAGACTCACATAAAATACAACAACCAGCGGTATCACAAAAACAACCATGATGAGTCAACAAGAAATTAATATACTGTTCACCCTCTCCTATTGTGTGAATGAGTGAAGATAATTTTTATTTTTTTATATAAGATTGAAAATTAAGAAAACTCTCTCTTGTGAATAAAATTCCTTTTGCATAAATACCATTATTACTCTCTCTATGATAATTAATTATTTAGTAAATAATTTAGATACAGAATTAGTTATTTTTTTTCTCATTTTGTTGGTGATGATTATTTGAGGAGTTATATATAAAATTGTGTACTCATTGTGATGAATTTTTGATGATATGATGCCCAGTTTCATATAAGAATTTCTTTTGTGTATTGAAGAAGTTTTACTAGTACACTTGAACTCAGTAGAGAATTTAATCTTTTTACTGTGACAATTGACAAATTGTTTTAATTTTGAGTACAATATAATAAATTCTTTTATATAATTGATGTACTCTAATTGAATAATTTTTTTGTGTGGCCATTCAAAGAGTGTTTGATGAATTACTGAACACTGTTAGACATTCACATTACGATTTAAGACCGTCGACAATTAGACAAAGCTGAATTTCCAGACTAAATTCCCACTCCGCTGTAGTGCAAGGAAATACTAACAATAATAACACAACTAACCACAACCAAAATAGTGTTAATCATTCTAATACTACTAACAGTAATAATAATAGTAACAATACTAATAATACTAGTAATACACGCACTTTACAATTTTACACTATGAATCAAGCGGCAGTAATAACAGCCGCTACACGCTTCTGTGGACAGGTGGATGATTCAAATCCTGACAAAAATACTGTAAATCATTGGCTGCAGATGCAGATGATCGTATAATTTCAGGGGAATAACAGATATGAAAGAAGCTGAAATAAATGAAGCCTTGTTGCTCGTCAGCTCAGAACATGGAGACACACATATCAAAACTTTGAATTCCACAAGTTTTAGCAAACTTAATAACTATGTAGAATTTAAAGAAAAATGTTTATCACTCTGGGAACCAGTAAAAAAGACTGACAGCTTATATAACATAACTAGATTTCTTAACCAGCAATATAAAACAATATAGTCCAAAACTCAAACACAAATAATTCAACCCAAGTGAACTATTCCGCTCGAGGCGAGACAAAGGCAATACCTGTGAGGAAAACTGTGTGGGTATACAAATCATTTTACAAATGAGTGCTTAGAACAGACTCTGCAGGTTATAAGAAAGTAGGACATTTAACAAGGTACTGGTTTAGAACACAAGAAGGAAATAAAGAAAAAGTTGAATTAAGCAGTAACCGCTCAACATCAAAGTCTTCAAGTCAATTACAATTTATACCTATGTACACAGAATATCACAAGAAAGTCCCTTCAAGAAGATAAATTAAGAGTAGCAGAATTAACAAAAAAGAGGAAGTGAAGGTTGTCCGCACTTTCATATTGCAAGTAAAGCTGTATTTCAATGGATGAAGAAGAAATAATTAGAAAGGATTTACATATCATTAAAGTTCAATACCAGAATAAATTATGTACTGTCCTTATGGATTCAGGTAGTACGGTAAGCATAATTCATAAACATACATTAACAAATTACTTAGGCGTTAAGGAAACGCTAATTCAGGGTCAAAGCAAAATAATAAAAGGAGTAGCAGGTAAACAGATTAAAAGTTTAGGAAATGTGAACTTAGAAATAGACCTTTCGTCACATAAAACTGTTGAAAGTTTTATAGTTCTAGAAGACAGATTCTTTCTCGCACAGGTGTTGTTCTCATTTAAAGTAATGAAGAAATGTGGAATCATCCTAAATTGCAGAGAAGGAAGAATTAACCTGAAACAAGATAATAAAAGGAGCGTATGTTTTACTCTTGAAGAAGAAAAGTTTCACCCAAATCTGATCAGTTTGTCTGAGACGACTTCAACAACAAAGAAAGACTGTATAAAATAACTTATCATCAAAGAGAACAATCAAAATAAAGTGGAAGGTAATGGGAAGGAGGTCCACAATTACAGACTAGAAATTTAAGATGTGCATCCAGAAATTATACCCTCCAACAAAAGTGACCCAGAAATAAATAAAGGTGATCCCCAATGTTCTGAATATGACGAGGAACAAGACATTTATGATGATAAATATGCAGAGATAAATACAGAATGTTATAGCAATGTAGTAATCAGTTGTGATAATGAAGGGAAATTAGTAAATGAGGTACTGTTGTTAAACAAAGTAAATAAAGTAGATAGAAGTATATATGTAATGTGAAGAAAATAGTATAGATGCAGAACATTGTTACTTTGCAGAATAAAAGATGAAGAAATGTGTTGTGTAAGCACTGCTGATATAATAGTACAATTTGTACTAAACAGACAGGTAATTTTTGCATCCAAAGTGTTTAACTAAAATACATCTAAGGAAAAAAGAGATGAAGTTAAAGACGTTCTTTACTAAATGAAGGAGTCACCAGAATGTGTCAGGATGGATAATTCTTTAGTCACATGAAGGGTGATACTTGTGAAGTTTATGTCCAAAACTGCCAAGATAGCAAACTGACACTATATGCAGGCATTGTCTTTAGCAAGGAATACCTATTAACAATCCATTACTAACATTAGAAGAAAAAGCATTTTCTCTGTAACAGTCAAACATCTAAACTAAGCAAAGAAGTAGATAAAACAGATTTTCCAGAAAACAAAGATAGATTAATTCGAAGTATTAGAAAAATACAGAGTGTAACCAGCAATAGGAGATAAGTGCAAGTACGAACAAATGTCTAAGACATAAAATTGTATTAGATGATGGAACAAAACCATTCTTTATTCTAATTACAGATTACCAATAAGCCAAGACATAGTTGATTATTTGGTAGAAGAAATGAAAGATGGGAGTAGTCATTCTATTCTAATTCTCCATATAATTCTCCATTACTACTTGATCGAAAGAGAAGATGGAAATTGGAGACTTGTGGTAGATTATGAAAGTTAAATTCAGCACCATCCCAGATAGAATGCAATGCCAGTGATTCAAGATATGTTAGCTCAATTGGGAGGGTGCAAAGGATATTTTCATCTTTAGATTTACTTAGTGGATACTGGCAAGTACCTTTAGACGAAGAGTCGAAACCATACACAGCTTTCAGTACAAATAAAGAACACTTGTAATTTGAAGTCATGCCATTTGGACTCACTTTGGCTCCTTTAACGTTTGTTAGATTAATGCTTCAAATACTAGGGGATATAGAAAATGTTGCAATTTACTTAGATGATGTTATCATTTTTAGCAAAGATTTAGAAAGTTACCTCAAAACTTTGAAACAGTCCTAGAAAGATTAAGAAAGAGCAGGATTGAAACTCAAATTAAAAGAAATATCAATTCTTATTAAATCTTTGAATCTTAGGACATGTAATTAGTGAAGATGGTCTGCGAATGCAAGCAGGCAACAGTTGAATATCCAGCTCCTAAAAATTTGAGAGCATTGAGACGATTCCTAGGAATGGTAGGCTACTACAGACCTTTCATTAAAGGCTTTGCTACAATAGCCAAACCATTAACAGAATTAACAAAGAAAGATGTCAAATATGAATGGAATAAAGAACAAGAGACAGCTTTCCAAACACTAAAGAGTAAAATTATCAGGAATCCAGTACTAGTGTACTCAGATTACTCCAAAGACTTTTACTTAGCCTGTGATGCCTCAAGTACCAGGCTAGGGCTGTATTAATACAAAGGACAAAGCAAAATGAGAGCAGTATATTATTATGACAGTAGAGTTTTGAATGCTGCAGAGAAATTACCAGTACAATAGAAAGAAGAGAATGTTTAGCATTATGCACAGGATAGGAAATTTAGATACATAATCGTAGGACATAAAGTCAATGTACTTACTGATCACCAAACCAATTTGTGATTTGTTTAAAGAACTTTTACATATAACATGAAGTTCAATAGATGGTTCATTAATTGTACCAGAATTTGCCCCAGGAATCTAGATATGTCCAGGAAAATTTAATACACTGCAGATGCATTATCCAGATCCCAAGAAGAAGAAACGAAATGTATTACCACTAATACTTTTTGTTTTGGCTGTCAAGCAGTAGACATAGATTTAGAAAGAGTACAAATACACCAGGGGTTGGATACAGAAATCAGGCATATGATAGGACAATTAATAATGATGAATCTTTAAACCTGATTTTCTTTTAATCAACCGTTACTGTATAAAAGACCAACAGAGAAGAATGGTTATTCTCGTCTATACATCCCAAAAACACTAATCAGAGAAGTTTTAGAACTAACCCATTCATACAAGTTAGCAGGATATCCTGGAATCAAAAAGACAATTAGAATCATGACCAGAAATTATTTTTTGGCCCCATTGTAGTGAAGATGACAAGAACTTTGTACAAAATTGTGTATTGTAATAGAAATAAGGTAACGTAGTCAAAAGCTCCACTTGAAAAAATAAATGGGCTGAATCCATTTCAGGTCGTATCCATGGATTTTTAGGTCCATTTCCCTACTGTTAGAGGAATAAACAAATATTAGTCTTTGGACTATCTAACGAGATATGTAGGGTGTACCAGTAAATAGATGCAATTACATTAGCAGAAGCTCTTAAATCTAGAATTATTACAGACATTCATGTCCTCAAGTTCTTTCTGATAACATGTGAATTACAGTAGACTTTTAAAATTATGTGAATTTATGAGATAAATAATATCCGATAACGACATATAAACCAAGTTCAAATGGAGCAGTGAAGAACGAATTGTAGATAAAGGATAATACCAGAAACTTTGTTAAACCTAATACAGCAGATTGGGATTTAGCTTTGGAAGACGTACGGTTACTATAAACAATACTGTGAAATGAAACAGTAGGAGAATCACCACACTACTTGTTATACGGATACGAAGGAACTATCAAATACGTTACTAGGTATGCCACACCACCCCCGACATACTTATAACTACGATGACTATATTGCCTGGAAAACTAAACGTCATTATGAAACGATCAAACAGACGAGGACTAGACTTAAAAGAGAGCTCAGAGTGTCCAAGCAAAGTACTATGACAAAAATACAACTAAACCAAAAATTGTAGTAGGTGTAGTATATGTTCAGAATCATATTTCAGAAGGTCCCTAATGTAGTATCGATTTATGGTCCCATACTTGGAATTATTAGATGTGTTAAATTAAAATTAATAAAGATCATAAGTGAGTGATCTAAAGAAACAGTTGTTCATACCAATCATGTAAAGGTAATAAAACAGACTCTTGGTCAATAAAAGAATAGTTGAATTATTGAAAGAAGATAAACGAAACAATAAATAACAAATACAACTCTCAAGAAAAAGTCAAATTGTACAAAGTGTTGAACTGTATATATAAACAATATGTAGATTTTAAAATTCCTCATGTATATAGAATATCCGATAAGGCTTATTCACACAGATACAAACATGCAGTTCTTCTTGGTTATCATAACACTGCTTTATTTGTCATCCGGGTGAGTGATCTGGAAGGGTGCACTACTAGAGAAAAGGGATCTGAGGAAATTAATCAACGACTTGAAATAGTGAATATTAAGCATTACATCGAGTGTATCAATGAAATGACGTTGAAGATGTTAAAGGAATTATAATCATTAAGAGAAGAGTGAAAATAACAGTGTTTTACCATTGTTGGAAAAACTAGATAATGACATGGAAGTGTGTTAAATACCAAGATCACAAGATCCTCTTACCTTTTAGGGACAGCACTTAATCATTGTTTATTGTTGACCAGTTCTAATGTGAAAAGGCCCGTATAGACAAACTAAGAGAAATGGGGCAGCAACTAGAGGCATTGTACTAAATAGAATTATCAGTCTCAAAACTTAGAAAGCAATATTGAATTAGGAAAACTAAAGTATTCATAAATGCAGTGGACAGCAATATTACCAAAGTTAAGATAATAACCGATGAACAACATTTAAATGCCTTTATGAACAATGTTAGGCTATCTTTAAGACCATAAAGATCTGGTAAATGCCGACTTGGTAGCCTATAAAGGAATATTAAGCCCAACATTAATTAACCCGAGGAGTTAGAGGGCATAATTAGTGATTTTTGGTAGAAGGACGTATACTTGATGGTAAAGGATGTCATGGTATATTATAATTTGATAACCACAAGTTGGTTAAAGAAACAAAATTATTCTAGTGTTACCATTTAATGAAAAAGGTGCAGATGTACTGATATCCATACACCCTTTTCCCATGTTGATAAAGGAAAATGTAATTATCTCAAATGTCAACCACATCAATTTTGCATCAGAAGAACATGGGCTAATGATGTCATTTATTACTGATGTTCAATTAAGAGACTGAATAATTTTGAAAGATAAGGAGTATATCTGCAACCTTTACTTAACCTTTACGAAAATACTAAAGCCTATCCTTATTATTTTAAAGAAATAACTGAAAACAAAAATCAAAGCCAAGCTGTGCACAATTATCTAAACGCTGGTTTTGTTTCATCCTGACAGAACAGTCAATTTTGTATTTTCACTGAATACAGTAGCAGCACCTATTAACTGTCATAATATAAGTACTGAAATTAATTTCAATAATGTCATGCTTTTGATAAAACATAGAAGTTAGTTATTCTAATAAATTATATTATGAACCTCATGTTTCACAGAAATAACAATCCCATAAAATGCCCTGCTACATAGTTCTCTAATGAAGTTAAAGAATTTAAACTGTCTCAATTATAATTAAAAGAACTGAATAGTTTAACATTAGCAGATGAGTTTTCTTACAGAAAATGTTTCACCAATTCTGTCTCTATTCAGTTTGATCATAATCATAATTGTAATAATGGTGTTTGCAATTTTAGTCAAACGTGTGTGTTCCAAATATTGAGAGGATTATAACAGAAATAAAAAGGACCAATGAAAGGGTAAAATGATCTTATAGACATGATTTGTACTGATTTATTTGTATATTATTATATGTATGTATTAAAACAATTAACCATTTTACACTGGTAATTCATTATATATATATATATATATATATATATATATATATATATGTATATGTATATGTATATGTATATCTCTTTTGATTCATGATATGATGTGTGAATTTTCTACAATATATTCTTGATTGATTTTTTTACATTAGTACATTGATGCAGTTTATGCAATTTGCATATGTTTTCTTTTTGAGAGTATTACTTGATGGGCAGTCATATAAATGTTTTATTTTATTTGTGTAGTTTGCAGTCATCCATTGGACATATTCTTTTGTCACACTGAGGGCAGTGTGAGGTAGCCTGATCAGTGATGTAGAGTATATGAGAGGGAAATTAGATAGAAAAGAAAAAGAGAGGGAGAGAGAGAGAAATACAGAAAGAAGAAAAAGTAAAAAGAGAGAAGAGAGAGAGAGGGAGAGAGACGTAGGAATAAAAAGAAAGACAGAGAGCAGAGTGATAATGCGTAAAAGCTATTGTTATTATAATGGATTCAAATACGCTGATCTAGGTAAGATTTTTGCATGAACTCAAAAATAGTGAGCAAGTATATCGCGTTAAAGCCATAAAAACGATCGTAAAAGTTGGAAGTAGTGGCCTCGCGATTAAGTTAGAAAGCAAATCATGAGTCCTTTACAGCCAAAAAGCTTACAGGCCAGCTCTATAACCCACCTTCATCAGGAGAGCGTTATCAGAAATTTCTAGGAAGTGGGGGCTGGAGCAAACGATGTACTTCAACACCCTCCAATCCAAACATATGCTAGGAGGGTCTTTCACCACACACACCCCTAAGATCACCTCAATCAAGTCCTCAAAGGAGAGATTTGAATCACACACACTACAGTCCTTCAATCAACTATTTGAAGGAGGCCTTGCTGATAAATCCTTCCCATAGGACTAAAAGGAGGTGGAGATTGCAGATAACAAGAAAACGAGGGGTTCAACAGGCTGGAGATCGACAGGAGAGGGCAGATTAGAACTGTGGCCTTTAAGGGAGAGTATGTCTCCCCTTGCTTCCTTGTTCCCCATATGGAGCTGAGTCACGTTAATTACTCAGAGTGATTTCGTTTAATACCACTGTAACCTGTTGAGGAATTTTGTACTTTGATCTTTATAATACTAAGTACTCATTAAAGTGAAGAAATTATAAAATCACAAATGCTCTACTTACCCCTTCTAGAGATATCAATACACCAAATAATTCATCTTGAAAAATATCACTACAGCAGTAGCGAGGTGCCGAGGACACATAGAAAGAAATCAAGGTAGAAGTGAAGACTAAAAATATGCAACAGAGGAGAAAAGATCATACACACACACACACACACACATACACACACACACCCACACACACACACACACACACACATATATATATATATATATATATATATATATATATACCAGGTGTTTCAAATTTAGAGGCCACCCTTCACAGAACAAAGAGGAGAGTTATAGAAGTTTTCTGCTATGACTATCTCCATTACATTATTTAAGTTTCTATTAAAAGCTATTTTCATTTTACATTTCTTGTATTTTCAGACTGAGTGACGGAGTTAGATACAGCCATGGCTAACAACTCGGAAATCAGATGGATGGACCGACTCGGGCTATAACCTTCCTGGATAGGTAGATACATTAAAGAGATGAATCCTTTATTGAAAATGGAGCAAAAATCCATATGACTGTCATCGCGAAAAAGTGAGAGATCTTGGAGGCCTGAAGTCCTTTCTTAGGAGTCAAAAGACATCATACCTGAGGCAGGAGGCAGACTAAGAAAATCTTTATGTAAATTGGCGCTTGAACTAGAAACAAAACTGGGGAAAGAAGAGAAGTTATAGTGCTGTATATCGTGAGTTGAAAAAATCTGGTATCAAGCCATTTCATGTTATCACCAAGCCCAACATCACTCAACAACAGAGAGACGACAGTGCATGGTTTTGTGGTTCATTTCTTAAAGATTGCGATGAAGCTGACTTTCTCCATGTTGCCATATCAGATGAATTCTTCATTTACACAGTCAGGAAGCCAAATCATAAAAATGACATCATTTGGTCTGCAGAGTTGGATGATATCAGCGATGGCGTCTTACGCTATCACCAGGATTGTGAAATTTCCTAGTCATTTGCTTAATTTTTCTCTGTTTCACAGACAAATGGTTAATGTAGATAAGCAAAGAAAAAGGACAGTCATGGAATGGCGAATACTACAGAGAAACTGTGCTTACTGGTGGAGTATTTCCTTTCCTCTAAGATCCTGAAAATGTGTTATCTGTTGAAGAAGTCACATTCTTGCATGATAAGGCACCATGTTTCAAGGCTCTTCAGACACAGGAGCTGCTGAAACAGTACAGTATCGATTTCTTCTCGTCAAGTGAATTTCAGTGGCTCCCCAATGGCCTTAATGTGTGTGAAAATATTGGTAGTATCTTAAAGGATGTGTTGAAGAAGTGCCCACAATGAACTGATGGTATACCAAGCCTCGATGACCTGGAGGTGACCGAAGTGCTCAGGAAATGGAGTTTGAATCTCGGCTTTTTGCAATTTGCTGAAATCATACCCCTGAAGATGCAGGCTGTGATGCAGTCAAATGGAAGCACACAAAATATTAAATACTCAGAGAAACTTAAATAAATACATGTTCTGAATTACTTTGTTTTTGTCCATATCAATTTTAGTTTCTGCTGTAGAGGGGAGGCTCTCATTTCAGGAAACATCAGTATATACTGTATATATATGTATGTATGTATATATGTATGTATGTATATATATATATATATATATATATATAAATATACTATATATATATATATATATATATATATATATATATATATATATATATATATATATATGTAAAGATAAAATCACGAAGAAACAGGAAACACTGGAGTGCTGCAAGGCCTTTCGACACTAGTCCTTTACTTAGCAGACTGAAGAAATATAAAAGTATGTTTACAAAGAAAGCTCATATAAATGACAGATGGGGATTATAAAGGAAACATATGTTTTAGGAGATCCAACACAATTGAAGAATTAGTAGAACTGCCGAAAAGTTAAATATAGTAGAAAGTAACATGAAGAAAAGCCACTAAGAACATTCTTAGCTTGCCTTATTTTAGTAGTTTTAAAACATAAAATCATTATTAAAACCTTTTAAAGTAAACCTTTGTTTTTCTTATAATAACACACTCAAAGAATGTTAATAAAAAATAGCCTAAAGAAAACAACAACATAATACTATAAAATTCCATGTTTGGACTGCCCTCTTTTTATATTGGCCAATCTAGCAAAGCTTTTAGATTTACGTATTAAGCAACATAAGTATTCAGTGAAACTGGACAAGCATCCAATGCTATATTCATTCATTTAAGTGAAGATTCTCACAGGATAAATTGGACTGGTTCAGTGATTGCCAGATCGAAGAGTTTCTCTTCAAGAAATCTGGCCCAGGAGTCTGCAATTATTCAACACTTCCAGTTGTAATTTTAATCTTAGCTAGCATGTATTATTTGGATCCTTGTATTAGAAAAATGTTCAAGAATGACCTAAAAGATAAAATCACTGACTTAATTACAAGTTAGCTATATTATATATTTTCTATATATCCAAATGTTTATCTATAATTTTTATTTGTAAAAATGTTCATCCTGCAAAAAAAGTTATTATTGTTTACAAAAAGAGAGAAAATATTGTGTTGTACTAACAAATTTTTGGGTGTTCAGTCACGAACCTGTATAATCTTTTGAATGTCACTGTCCTGCTCCTGAACAGTTGATCCTAATCCTTTACCAAAACCTCTTAAATATTTAATCCTGTTTTGGCAGTTCTACTAATTCTTCAATTGTGTTGGATTCCAGGTACATATGTTTCCTTTATAATCCCCATCTGTCATTTATATGGTTTTTTTTTTTTTTTTGTAAACGTACTTTTATATTTCTTCAGTCTGCTAAGTAAAGGACTAGTGTCGAAAGGCCTTGCAGCACTCCAGTGTTTCCGTTTCCCTCGTGGATTTTATCTTTGTTTATATATTCATCACGTTCCATATTTTCGTGATTCAGTTACACACACACACACACACACACACACATACACACACATATATATATATATATATATATATATATATATATATATATATATATATACATATACACACACACACACACACACACACACACACACACACACACATATATATATATATATATATATATATATGTAAAATCACTTAATAAAGTTTTGCAACATGGCAAAACTTTTCGGACAACAACCTATAATAGCGACATCTGGCGCTGTTGTAACTCAGTTATCACTTTTGTAGAAACAACTGAACACATGCAGTTTCCCTTAAACAGGGCTTTTTGATATTGCCTGTTGTCATATTCACTTAATTAAAGATGTTACTATAACACTTCCAGAGGTCATTGCTGTTCTTATGTTTTTAATATTTTCATCTCCAACTGCTGCATCACTATCGATGTTTTATCTCCTTCATATGTCTGAACTTTGTAGACATAGGCCTGCGACTATTACAAGTTAGGCTAGTAGTCTTATTAACACCAACAAATACGACTTTTGTAAAATTTGCTTCACATTATTATTAATTAAATTTCTGAATGACTAATCCTATGTATATTGTGAACTAGTGAAACTTAATATAAAATATACTGAACTAGGCTAACAGATTTCACGTCTATTTTTGTAATACATTGAATATAAACGCACACACATACATACATACATACATACACATACATACATACATACATATATATATATATATATATATATATATATATATATATATATATATATATATATAATGCCGTTATCATGTGTAATTTCTCATTTCTTTTTGTACTACTTAGGCCTATCATTTTTGATGCCTCTTATGAAGTTAACTGAATATATGACTCCTATTTTTGTACTTCTTATTATCTAAGTTTCGAAAGAATTAAAATTAGCTAGAAGTTCGACATTAATTTAATTAATGCTAAATGCCAATATGCAAGCATTGAAGAAGACCACCATGTTCATCAGTGGAGAATGTCTCCTCCTCATCGCAAAGATGGCTCGTACGAAATCATCAGCCACTGGATTTATATTATAACGCAAACCCTAGCCTCTGTTCTTTCTTTCGCTGATATGAAGTGTTTCTTGGCAGAATATGATGAAATAATATCTTGGTCTCATGCTTGGCCTGTACGGATGGTTTGAGCAGCAACTTGAAGGGAGAGCGTAATGTTCTCTCTTTAACCAACATCGATTTGTCAGGGGAGTGGGTGGAGCTCGGCCGGTGATCATCCGATGATGATCCTAACAGTAGTTTTACAATGAATTTTCATGTTTCCTCGCTCTCTCTGTTGTTGTATCCCTCTATACATGGTTGTTTTATTTACGCTAAGCTGCCGAGCAATATCTACAATAGAAACATTAGTCTTATCAAGCTAATGATTGTGGTGCGGATGAGTCTCTTGCCCAACTGACGTGACAGTTTAGTTTAACTTTCCTGCCCGAATGTGAGTCACACGATAACATACGACGTTATGAGATTTACATTTTTGTTTCTGACAGCGATAATGGTTGAATTCTTTCTTTATTTATTTATATATAATTTCATTGGTAGTTATTAATAATATTTATTAGTTCAATAAACTTTTATCTGGATTCGAAATATAGTTTCTTCTTTGACTCTGCCCGATCATCTGAAGTGAACGTTTCAAAATGTTTCGTCATTTTTCGTAATATGAATTTTCACTCACCATTCTTTTTATATTATTAGCCGTATGATTAATAACCAAAATCAGATAAGAAAATTATATTTCCTTGTAATATCAAAAGAAAAAGTACTGTTGAACGAAAACTTCTGGAACATGTATAAAATTTTTGAGTGACTGTATACACACACACACACACACACACACACACACATATATATATATATATATATATATATATGTGTGTGTTCTACACACACACACACACATATATATATATATATATATATATATATATATATATATATATATATATATGTATATATATATATATATATATATATATATATATATACATATAAATATACATATAAATATACATATATACATATATATATATATATATATATATATATATATATATATATATATATATATATATGATTATTATCACTTTTGTACGTGATTCATTTATCACACATTACCACAGGTGAAAATAGAAAACAGGGTATAGGTCCTGATCGGTTCGACTTTATTTTAAGCCATTGACGAAGGACTGATACAGAGTGTGAAGTCTAAAATATATGAGCTACTACAAGAACAGTATGCGACAGACATGCCCCAACCGTTAGAGGCTCCATATCCCCACTCAGGCTGGTGTCGAGGTAGGAGTGGCCTTTAAAACTCAGCAGCTAAAAATCACGTAGACTCTCAGGGGACATTGCTGATAAACAGACCATACCCACCTCAGATCCACACCTGACGGGTGTCATGGAGCGGAGTTTGAAACTCATTAACATTACTACCCTCGTGCTGTGTTTACAAATATGATAATCCTATTTTCATATATCTCTACTGCCCCTACCTTAAAGTTTTAAACAATTTACAGAATTTCTTTTGATATTAGGATCAGGTTATACATCCCATGACTGTAGTATTCATATATGGTTAACTTTCTTTTATGAAGCTAAATTCAATGATGTTCCTTTCAGTGCATCATTGAGTCTAGCTTTGCAAAAGTTAACTTTCTAATAAATATCGTCAAAGAGATAAATGATGCTTTAATATCAAAGAAATTGTAGTGTTAAACTTTGATGTTAATGAAAATATAATAGGATATCATATTTAAGCTGTGCAGAGTAATATGTTAATGATTTCCAAACTCACCTCCAATCGAGTAATGAATCTGTTTATCGGCAATGTCCCCCTGAAGTCTAATGTTACAACAAATAATTTTAAAAAACCACTCTACCTCATTTTCGGTGAGTGTGGAAACCTCTAACTTTGTTGTGTATGTTCGTCAGTACTGTTAACCCGCCAGCCTCACTCTCTGTTGTGACTTCTCACACTGTATCAGTCCTTCGTCCAGCTGGCTTGGAAATAAAGTCGAAACCGGTCAGGACCTACATCCCGTTTCTTATTTTTCACCTGTGGTAATGTATGTATGTATATATATATATATATATATACATACACACACACACACACACACATATACCTATATATATATATATATATATATATATATATATATATGTGTGTGTGTGTGTGTGTGTGTATTCCACATACGATCTAAAGAAACCCAATGACAATTTCAGCAAGCTTGGTATGCATATAACTTACCATTTAGGAAATAATATTGTAGGGTAAGACATCACTACAGCACCAAAGGGTAGTGTGGGAGGAAGAAGTCATGAGGATTAAATGTATAAATATTCCAAAATGACAAATATTAGTGTCTAGTCCATAGTTTTCGATTTTGCTGAGATGAATACTGACACTCTTGATGCCCTTCAAATCCAAATTCAGCCCCGATAATGAGAGGGGTGAGCAAGGGGTGACATAAAAATAACTGAAAACGACAGATATTTGTGTCTAATCCGTAGTTTATGAGGTCGCTGAGATGGACAGTGACACTCCCAATCCCCTTTAAGTCCAAATTCAGCTTTGATAGAGAGCGGGAGGCTTGTAGGATTCGGGGACATGAAAAATTAACTGAAATCAACTGATATTATTGTCTAATCCATAATTTTCAAGGTCGCTGAGAAAAATAGTGACACTTCCAATGTCCTTTAATTCCAAGTACAGCCCTGATAGGAAGGGGGCGTGTGAGAAGGGAGTGGGAAGGGGATGACATGTAAAAATAACTTAAAACAACAGATATTAGTGTCTGATCTGTAGTTTTTGATATCACTGAGATGAATAGTGACACTCCCAATGCCCTTGAAGTCCAAGTTCAGCCTGATAGGAAAGTGGGTGAGGAGGGGTGGGAAGGGGGGTGACATGTAAAAATAAAAAAAAAAATGGCAGATATTAATGTCTAATCCATAGTTTTTGAGATTGCTGAGATGAATAGTGACACTCCTGATGCCCTTTAAGTCCAAGTTCAGCTCTGATAGAAATGGGGTTGTGAGAAGGAGTGCTAAGGGGCAATATATAAAATTAACCAAAAACATCTGATATTATTGTCTAATCCATAATTTTCAAGGTCGCTGAGAAAAATAGTGACACTTCCAATGCCCTTAAGTCCAAGTTCAGCCCTGATAGGAAGGAGGCGTGTGAGAAGGGAGTGGGAAGGGGCTGACATGTTAAAATAACCTAAAACAACAGATATTAGTGTCTAATCCATAGTTTTTGAGATCGCTGAGGTGAATAGTGACACTCCTGATGCCTTCTAAGTCCAAGTTCAGCCCTGATTGGAAGGTGGGTGTGAGAAGGAGTGGGAAGGGGCGACATGTAAAATTAACTAAACACAAATGATATTAGTGTCTAATCCATAGTTTTCAAGGTCTCTGAGATGAATAATGACACTCCCGATGCCTTTTAAGTCAAAGTTCAGGAACGTGGGGATAAGGGGCGGAAAGGGGATGACATATAAAAATAAACAAAAATGACAGATATTGTTGTCTAATCCATAGTTTTCAAGGTCACTGAGATGAATAGTGACACTTCTGATGCCCTTCAAGTCCAAGTTCAGCCCCAATACTGAGGCAGGTGGGAAGGGGGTGACATGTAAAAATAACTGAAAACCACAGATATTGTGTCTAATCCATAGTTTTTGAGGTTGCTGAGATGAGTAGTTACACTCCCAGTGCCCTTTTAGTCATAGTTCAACTCTGATAGGAAGAGGGGTGAAAAGAGGTGGGAAGGTTTCTAATGTACAAATAACCAAAAACTAAAGATATTAGTGTCTAATCCATAGTTTTTGACGTTGCTGAGATGAATAGATGAAGGTATTGTACCAGAATAAGGTTTCCTTGTCAGTCACGATCCTGTTATTTCTCTGTCTGATTTATTTTTATTTCCATTGTGCAATCACCTTCAGTAATTTGTGTGGATGTATTAAGTGTTAATGTAATTTTGCATTAGTGTTGAACTCAGTTCTTTGGCACCATTTGTGCGCTCCCTCAGTTCCCTTTGAGATTATTATTATTTGCAAGTAGCCATCTTGCATCTTGTAGATAAGCCTTGGCTGTTGAACCAAATCTCGGCTCTATTCCATGTGCAGTGGTCTTATGCCATCTCCCTTAATCTATCCCTCTGTGATGTTCCTGTTATGAAGACAACAGTGTAGAATATTTCTCCTGTGTAGCATTCATTTATTTAGTAGGACCTTATTATTACCTGCCCAGTAATTCTTCATTCTTCTGGTATGTGTTTATTATGTAAATATAATTAATTAAGAGAACCCTTGAGTTTACGTAATCTTCCCTCACATAAAGAAGGCCATAAGCTAGCATTGTTCCCTTGATTTATTCATCTACAGAGTTGCCTCAACCAGTCTTATTGGTCAGATTTTCAATTAAAAATATAGTAGATTTCTTGATGATGTAGAGAACTCCCTGCAATCATTCGTTGCAGCCTAGAATCCAGCAGGTATCTAAGGAACACTCATAATGATATATATTGTAACATTAAGCTTTTTAATTTTCGTTTATGGCCCTTATTAACATAAATATTTTATTTAAATCTTGCCAAGTTCTCTTTTACTTCTTTTTCTTTCGAGCCTCAAATAGCTGGATAGGATCTTTTTCCTCTCATCAAGGGTTTGTTTGTTTGTAACTGATAAAATGCCCATGAAGTTTGTCCCTTTCTTTGCATGTCCAAACACTGATCTGTTTAGCATTTTCGTTTTCTCGCAACAAAAGTGTCTTGTGGGTAGTAAGTTGTGTAAATGAAAGAACTCGACCAATAATGGCAGCTGTGCCAGTGTATTCCTGTGGCGGACTTGTGTTTGTTCTTATGGAGGACATTTTGTGGGGGGTTTCATTAGCGCTTTGTTGCTGCTGGTGGCTCTTTGTGAGGGTGTCATGAGGAGCCATCCTGTTATCTCTGGTGATATCTCCTGAGATAAATATGTCTCCTGGGTGTTAGTAACGGCCATCCTGCCCTCTGCTGTGCTGTCTCTCAGCTGCACCACCTCTCTATCCACTAATGTACCGCCTATCTGCTGCACCACCTCTCTACCCACTGTGTTCTACCTCTCTACTGTGTCAAGTCTTTCAGGGCCATTAGGAGGTCTTATGGTCACAAAGAAGGGTCAACATGCCTTCGGCGAACTATCATTTTTTTTTAGAAAACCTTTGAGATGGCTATGCTATTTGTCTGTCAGTACTCACTTTTTCTGTCCACCCTTAGATCTTAAAATCTCTTAAAGGCTAGAGGGCTGCAAATTGGTATCTCGATCATCCACCCTCCAATCATCTAGCACACCAAGTGGCTCTCTGCTTCATATAAAGTAGTTCTTACTATATATATATGTATATATATATATATATATATATATATATATGAATATCTTTTATTGCAATACAACAATATAATCTATCTATCTATCTATCTATATATATATATATATATATATATATATATATATAATGTATATGTATATATATATATATATATATATATATGTGTATCCATTATTGCGTGCGCATGTATATATATATATATATATATATATATATATGTAATTATTATCGTTTGTCACGTGGTTCATTTATCATATAAAGCACATATAAAAATTAAATAAGAACCAGTTGCTATCCAGGTAAAGGTAATGAAAGCCTTATAAAGAAGTTGTGTGTGACCTCTCCATCAACTACCATATGTATGGTGACAAACACAAAACAAACTTTCCTGCCAGGCCAGTTATCAGTTCAGTTAGTTCCGCATCATACCAAGCTAGCGAAGTACTTAGTGGATGTTCTCAACCCATTGTGAGTACCATCTCAAATGCTAATATCTCGAATAATGTGGATCTGATAAATAAACTAAATAGTGTACAGATTAATAGTGAATCCAGGTTTGTAAGTTTTGATGTAGTATCACTATTCACAAAGGTGCCAATTGATGATCTGATGGCGTTTTTATCTGAATTGTTAGAGAACGCACAACTGGATATCCCATTTTCTGAAAGTACTTTAATTGAACTGATTAAATTATGTGTGAAAGATTGTAATTTACAATTTAATGTTGTTACTCTGAAATTTCATTATATACTTAATGGGAAACCCTCCACCAGTGTTAAGTAACTTATATATGGGAATTTTTAAAGAAAACATTAAACAACATAATCCCGTAATGTAACATGGATTCGTGTAGTGACGACACAATTGTGTATGACCAGGGAACAAGATGTAAATAACTTTTTGCCAGTTAAAATCAATTAGTACCATCAAGAAGGGGCAAAAAGGATTGTACATTCTAATAATGCACTGGAAAGGAATTTCATTGAATCTACCCATCTAAAAGAAAGTTACAACCATAATATGAATATCTGTCAAGGGATGTATAAACTTGATCCTTTAATATCAAAAGAAATTAGTAAATTGTTTAAATTTTAAGGTAGGCTGTAGAGATGTATGAAAATAGGATTATCCTTGTTGTAAACACAGTACAGGGAAGCAGTAGTAATGAGTTTCAAACTCCGCCTCCTGACACTGTCAGGTATGGATCTTGAAGTCGCGTATGGTTTGTTTATCAGCATTGTCCACGAGGTATATTGTGATTTTTATCAAATGAGTTTTTGAGAAGGCCACTCCTACCTCGACACCGAGATTTGAGGGCGATATGAAGTCTCTAACGGTTGTATGTTCATAGTCAGTACTTGTTCCTGTAGTATATATGTTGTGACTTCTCATGCTCTGTATCTGATCCTTCGTCAATGGCTTGGAAATAAAGTCGAGCCGGTCAGGACCACCACCCTGTTCCTTATTTTCCACCTGTGTGTGTGTGATATATATATATATATATATATATATATATATATATATATATATGTGTATATATATATATGTATATATATATATATATATATATATACTCTTTCTACTCTTTCTCTCTATATACATATATATATATATATATATATATATATACATATATATATATATATATATATATATATCCGAAAATAGTCTTTTATATATTCTTGGGTTTCAGGTTATCAGTGCCATGGCATAAAATATTTCAGCTCATGAACTTATTTATGTTAGTCACGCGACCAGATGTCTTCCTAGAAGATTGCATTTGAAGGGAATGAGCGTGCAGCGCTCCATCAATTTAGTGAAGACCTCGACCGGACTGAAACTGTTCATATTGATCTTCATCTGCACTTTTTAACCTGTCAACTTTCTATTGTTACCTTAATCAAAACCGTGTCTTTGATATGCCCCTACTTTTTCATCTTAAACTCCGTATGGAGAGCAAATAGCCCAGACCTGTTTTGCTTGCAAATCATCAGCAATTCAAGGCATGTGATAGATAGGATATGCCGCGATGTTCCAGCGATGTTATGTCCTGTTTTATTTTTATTTTTTACGTGTTTTTTTTTTTTTGCGGCGAAACAAAGAAAAGAAACCTCAACAAATCCTACCGTCGAGCCAGCAGCAACCAATACGAAGCATTCCCCTTCTCCAGGCGGCACTTGACGGCTGTATGCAACGCTGGTGATTGGCTGAGTACTGTCCACCCACTCCATGCTGTGATTCATCCTTGTGGTAAACCATGTCTCATCCAGGTAAATCATTGCCCACCCTCTTCCCGGTATCGTTTGAGTGCCCGGAGAGCGACGATCCGGTGGCACACTTGTCCAGGGGATTCCTTCTTCACATACATCTTCCTCCGTGAGGTCTTGTGTTGGAAGTCCATGTCGAGGATGAGTCGCCACACCGACATCTCCGAGGTTTCTTCCAGGATGATGTTCGCCATCTTCACTTCCTTCGTAATGATGCCGATTGTGAAGATCTCCTTACCACCAAATTTGTCATAGATCTTGTGACGAATGGCACTAATAGTAAAGTTGTCGAAGACATGGGGTGTTGAAGGCGATGAGGGAGTTGTTGGTGTGTCAGGTGGAGACCTCACGCTGCGCTGCACCATATGCCGCACCACTTGCACCGTCATGCCCATGACATCTGCAACTCGGTCATGAGGCCTGTAACGGAAAAGTACAAATTTTAACCCTTTTACTGTTATTATGACAGAATGGCTTTATAAGTGACCTGCTTGTGAATATTTTGATGTGTTGCTATCACTGGTTGCATTGAATATGAACATTAAAATACTGTAATATTTCTGCAAATGGTAAACGTTACCTTAATGTAACTTACAAATCAGTCAGGACACTGAACACACAATTTGCTTATTTTATTTTGGAAACACCCTTCAACAAGCTTATAGAAATATTAAGTAGTGCAGCTAAAAATGAAGGCAGATATATTTGTTTCCTTATCACTGAAATATAAACCTATGCAGCGAGCTGCAAGCGTCTAAATAGCATACCGGTTTCAACAATGAAAATCCTGCAGAATGCTGCAATTGTCAATTTTATGAAAGAATTTTAAAATCATTCAATCATGTTCCTGTGCATGTATGTTAAAGATACCTTAAAGAGATTATCACTTAACTTTTCTCAGAGAAATTCTTAGCCCATTGGCTACCTTTTCTGCATTATATGCAGCAAACAGCCATAATGCAAATGCATTGCGTCATCCACGATGACACTACCGCATCATGTTCGTCATAGCTGGTACAGTTGGATGGAGGTACAGGCTACCTGCAGCTATGGGTGACTTCAGGCATTTGCGCATACTGGACGACAAAATAAACATACCCGAAAAGCAGTAGACTGCTGCCCTCAAATTTTCTGTCGGTCCACTCATCTGTATCTATATACTGTAAATGAACCATGAGGTTATAAAAATCTCTTAAAATAATGAAATACAGATAAACTTTAATGTATAAACTATTTGGATATGCAAAACGCAAAAAGCGTACCGTAGTACAGAGAAAGAAAGCCAAGGGCAGGTGTTTGGATATCTACAACGAATGTTGAGGAAACTGAAAAAGTTCAAGAGAAAATTGCTTTAATCAATATATTCTGGTACTTCATTATATTGCCCAAAATTACAGGAGGGTCTAAAACATGCTGTGCCAAAATATCATGAAGATGGAGCGGATGTATAAAAAGACATTCAAGAAAACTTATGCGATAACGGGCTTGAAATTGTTAGCAGTCTGTTTATAGCAAATTCAGCTGAAAAGATACTATCAACATCAACTGCGTTTTAGGACAGTCTCGGATGGATTTACATACTCAATGGAAAGTCAAAGTACCAGAGAACATTGTGTAATATTATATAGGCCAAGTCGAAAGGTCTCTTCATAACAGACAATAAAACCATCAGAAGTGGATTTTCAAATTACATCCACAAATATGTTTTAACTCAAATGTTTGATTTTGTAATCGGATCTCTGGATAGCTTCTTCACCTCTAAACGTCTGATTTTTTTTCTCTCTCTCTTTTCAGTCTGTTGACTATAAGCAGGCTGAATATTTTTGTCACAATATCCGTAAAAGTAATACTTCCATAGTTACCAGATTTAGCCAGATCTCCGTTCTTTTGCTTGTTAGCTTTTGCTCCCCGTTCCTATTAATTGGATTCTGTTACGTCATTCCTCATTCTGCAAAATTCCAAAATTATCTGCGCTGTCGTTCCATCGGTCAGTTAGTTTCCATCGACCAAGTTACAGTATTACTTAACTTCAAAATTTTGAATTCAATAATCAGCACATTTAGAGCTTTTTCAGTTGCTGAAATAAGGGTCTAATGATACCGTTTATGTCTCTGTATTCATGAATTAACGTAAATACTCCAACCAGTATCGTCATATCTCTTCGTCTGAATTTATTATCCATAACCTTAAAACTGTCCAGCTTAGTAATTTTTATTATCATGATAAAATGACAAGACACTGCCTAGTGTTGTCTATCTCCTTTTTCAAGTGTTATTATTAACATACCCAGTTTTTGCCAGTTACCTTCCTATTTTTTTTGTCACACAACAACACTTCGTAATATGTTCATGCCACGCCATTGAAAGTATCAGCTGTAAGTGGTGAAATTATAGTAACTGTGGAAATACTGTCTAGTCCAGTCCATGCCAATCAGTCAGTAGTAGTTTAAGTCATAGTCTTGTGGTGGTAATGGCTTATTGAATATATGTATATATATATATATATATATATATATATATATATATATATATATGTAGAATCTACTGGTGCTTTTACCAGACACATTTGTAATTCTAATAGCACAATGCCCTCTTAACTTCTCCCAATTTATTGCGCTTTTTTGGATATTAGCGCTGACACTACAGACACGTAACATCCAAACACAGGAAATTGAAGAGATTTGGTGGTCATGGGCAAGCAATCACAAGTCTCTTCAATTTCTTAATGTTTCAGAGGTATCTACAACAATTACAAGCATATCCAAAAGAAACACAACATCAAGAGAGATAAGAATTACTATAACTATTACAATTACACACACACACACACACACACACACACACATATATATATATATATATATATATATATATATATATATATATATATATATTGTAACAAAATACCTCAGTATTAGAAACAATTATATATTCTCAGTTTTTATGTTTTTTTCAGTATTCACTTCTGTAACATTTTCAATTTTCCTTTATCTCTCTGTCATTTAAAATGTATTTTTAATGATTTTCGTGTATTTTTCAAATGGTTTTCAGATCTCCTGCTGTCTTGTCCTTTTTGTATTTCTTTTACCACCACTTATTGGATTGTGTACATATTGTATAATTTCTATTTGATTTTATGTCACCTAGCATCGGTTTTTTTCTACTGGTGCTTTAACTTGTCGTCTTGCTTCACTATATTGTTTTCCTATAAATTCTTCCAAATTTTCACTATTTTTCTTCTTACATTGTAGTTCTTGAGCTTTCAAGTTTTTTCTTTAACGCTCTCTCTGCTTCTTTAGTAATTATGTGTTTGGAAATCACTACTGTCTTCGAGTTATTTTCCGAAAAACTCTACATAAAGTAATTTCTAAATGTATGAATGTACTCACTAATAGAAAATCTATTGTAATTTCTAGATCACTTGTTTGCTCATGTGATTTTTCTCTTTTCTGTAAATCACAGATCACTTAACAAAGTTTATCTTTAATATTTGCTGGACTCTTATCTTTTTCAGTTGGTTCCTGAAGAACTGACTTTTAAAATATTACCTGTGCTTCCATAATCTCCCACTGGTACATATACAATGAAAACTAAGGCCAATTGCCATGATACTTTAAATGAATAGGCATGGGTTTTCTTAAAAAAATCTACTGAAAATTATTTTTATGTATTTCTATACAATCAGAAGCTTCAGTATATTTTATTCTTCATTAATTTTGTGACTCAGCAGTTCTTGTATTCTCAATTTTGTCCTATAGTACAGATAACCTTTATTATAATTTACCTTTATATATCTTTATTTTATTTTTTATCAGATTTAGCATTGCTTTTATAGTCAATTATTATTCTACCACTCTATTCAGATGGCTGTTTATCGAGCATCTCATTTTCACAGTTCAGCTCTCAGCTTTTCATTTTCTTCTTTTTGATTCCCTTTCATATTAGGATCAATTCTTGCTTTTCTGAATCCTGCGTTTCTGCGTCCTCACATCTCCTGTGTCCGATTGATTTTAGGTTCGCCAGCTCGCGTATGTGCTGTCAGAAATCCGTAGCTGACGGCACATGCGCGTAACGTTTCATCAATCGGTTTGAAAACGCATGGCGTGAGATCAAAGCACAGAGAATTGATCTGTATGAGGAGTCAAGAAAGAAGAATGGATAATATGCAACCGTCACAACTAGAGTGACCAGAATAATGATTGACTATAAAAGCAATGTAAATCTGATAAAAATAAAAATAAAAGATGCTATGGTGAGATTATAATGAGGTTGTCTGTACTATAGAGGTTAAGGTAATTACTGCTATTAATGAAGAATAAAATATGCTGAAGCTTTCTGATTAGCCTGTAAATACATAAAAAACCTTTCGTAGATTTTAAAAAACCCATGCCTCTTCATTTAAGTGTCGTAACAGTGACATAGTTCATTGTGTACCAGTGGTGCTACAAAAGTCGGTTATTCGAGAACAACGAAAAGATAAGAGTCCAGTAAGACAAACTTTTGTTAAGTGATACTGTGGTGAAAAGAAGAAAAATCACATGAGAGCAAACAATGATCTAAAGAAACCACAATGGAATTTTCTATTGTATTACATTCGCTCACGCTGAAATTACTTTATGAAATTTTCGGAAAGTAACCGGGTGACATTCCAACACATAATTACTAAAAAGCTGAAGCGTGAAAAAAGAAAACTGGCTCAAGGCAACAGAAGAAAATGGTAATTGGAAGAGGCTTATATATGCGTGGGCGTATGTGTGTGTGTGTGTGTGTGTGTGTGTGAGAGAGAGAGAGAGAGAGAGAGAGAGAGAGAGAGAGAGAGAGAGAGAGAGAGAGAGAGAGAGAGAGAGTGTCATTTTAACTTTCCGAGATGTAAATTATTCACAAGGTATAGTGAACTGGATATTAAACAATGCTTGAAGCTTAATATTCGTAAATATAATTAAATGTCACGATTGCATGTGACAAAAGTTCACATACTGTATATATATATATATATATATATATATATATATATATATATATATATATATATATATATATATATAGTATATATATATATATATATATATATATATATATATATATATATATATATATATATATACTGGTGTTTCTGAAATTGAGGCCCTCCACAGAACAAATGGGAAGTTATGAAGTTTTCTGCTATAGCCTATCTCCAAGTACATTATTTTAAGTTTCTATTAAGCTATTTTTCATTTTACATTTGTTGTATTTTCAGACTTGAATAGATACAGCCATGGCTAATGACTCGGAGGAAATCAGATGGATTGACTGAATTTGGGCTATAACCTTCAGAGAGGCCAGGAATGCTGGTGCATCCTTCATTTCACGTTCCTGGATAGCTAAATACATTAAAAGAGATGAACATTTGTTAAAAGAAACTGGAACAAAAATCCATATGACTGTCATCACAAAAAAGAGGAGAATCTTGAAAGGCCTGAAGTCCTTTCTCAGGAGTCAAAAGACATCATAGCTGAGGCAGTGGGTAGACCAACAAAGTCTTTATAATAAATTGGTGCTTGAACTAGAAACAAAAAGGGGAAAGAAGAAGTTATAGTGCTGTAAATCGTTGAGTTGAAAAATCTGGTATCAAGCCATTTCATGTTATCAGCAAGCCCAACATCACCAGCAACAGAGAGAAGACTGTGCATGGTTTTGTGGTTCATTTCTTAAAGATTGGGATGAAGCTGACTTTCTCCATGTTGCCGCATCAGATGAATTATTCATTTACACAGTCAGGAAGTCAAATCATAAAATGACATCATTTGGGCTGCAAAGTTGGATGATATCAGCGATGACGTGCGCTATCGCCAAGTTGTGAAATTTCCTGAATGTTTGGGAATTTTTTCTGTTTCACAGCCAAACGGTTAATGTGGATCATCAAAGAAAAAGGACAGTCATGGGAATGGCGAAACTTCAGAGAAACTGAACTTACTGGTGGAGTATTTACTTTCTTCAAAGATCCTGAAAATGTGTTATCTGTTGAAGAAGTCACATTTTTGCATGATATGGCACCATGTTTCAAGGCTCTTCAGACACAGGAGCTGCTTCTGGAAACAGTGGTATCGATTTCTTCTCGTCAAATGAATTTCCAGGTAGCTCCCTGACCTTAATGTGTGTGAAAACATTGGTAGTATCTTAAAGGATCGTGTTGAAGCACACACAGTGAACTATGATGGTATACCAAGCCTGACAACTCAAGTGAAGAGAGGTGACCAAAGTACTCAGGGAAATGGAGTTTGAGTCTCAGCTTTTTTTTGCAATTTGCTAAAAATCATACCCTCAAGAATGCAGGCTGTGGTACAGGCAGATGGAGGCCACACAAAATATTAAATATTCAGAGAGAAACTTAAATAAATAACTGTTCTGAATTACTTAATAAATATAAAATTTTCAGCACTGTCTAATAACGCAATTGTATGACTCGAGAATTCTTTCCAAGTCAATCACAGCGGACACAAAATCGAATCCAAGTAGTACTTCATCCCTGTCACCATCTGTCATCATAATTTCATTAGACGGAAAATGTTTCGCTTCAGCCATAAATAAGGATTTAAATCCCGCTTCCCCTGACATTTCTTTTGGTAGGAAAGAGGAAAATTTTAGCGAATTAATTACGTCCTCACGCGTTTATGATTTTTTTCTTGTGACTCCTCGAAAATTGTAATTAAATGATTTATAGGTAGGGGTGGGTTGGGTCCTGGAGGACCTTGACACCATGGTGCAATTTAATTAACGTCATGGATGCGCAAAGGGAGAAAATGTCTTGATATTAGTTTTCTCTTGAGGGACGCGTGGCAAAATAGAGGAGCCTTTTACTGCAAATGTGGTAGTGTAATGTTTCACTAACTGCTTCCGCTCTTTCAAATATCTCTTTTCCTTTAAACTCCGGTCCTGCCTAGTTGTTTTTATTTTGTGTTTCTCCAGTAATTTCATGCACTTCATCGAATGATACATTAATGAGGACATAAGAAAGAGATCAAAGCATCATTCTGAATCAATGTGAGTCATTAAATGTAATCATTAACCACTTTAAGGTAGCGTTCTACTTTGATGAATCTTTGACCCTTTCATAAATTAGTCTCCTTATAGAGTCTTACAAGACGCAGTTCAAGACTTAGCAGCGTGATCCTGCATCTTAAGAATTGTACGTGTCGGGATTTGCTTATAACTTTACTGAAAGTAAAGGAAGTGGCATGGGATTCTGCTGCCCTGCTGCTAACTAATTGACTGTTAATTGAGAATGGGCCTAGTGGTTTGCCTTAGGATACAACGCAACAAAGAAATAGCTGTGAGACTTTTACACACAATTATATATATATAATATATATATATATATATATATATATATATATATATATATATATATATATATATATATATATATATATATATATATATATATATATATATATATATATATATATATATATATATATATATATATGTGTGTATGTATGTGTGTGTGTGTGTATGTGTGTGTGTTTTGTGTGTAACATCCGACCAGGCCATAGAAAGCAATGAGGGAGCACTCAAGCCAGTGCTCCACCTGACGATTAAAAAGTACGATGTAAAATTTACGATTAAAGAAAGCAATTTGTTTTTATGTCACTTTATTTATAAATTGCTTTAAAATGACCTTTTGTCATGAATTTTATATTGGGATCTTTTGATTGTAAGAAATTCCCGAATCCCATAAAGGGTCGAGAAAAAAAAAAAATTGAACTTCGCAAGAATACATTGCATATTAATGTTTTCGGTTCCCAGGAATAAGTTCTTCTATGTTCAGCAACTATTAGTACAATTACATTCTATTCATTTCACAAAGAAATGTGATATTATTCTGAGCTATACAAAAGCCACCTTGGAAACTAATTTTTGATAATGCCTTTCGTAACAGATTGTACTACATAATTTGTTATGTGGATTAGAGAGGTATTTTCCTTATAGGTCACAAATTTTTCACCTCAGA
This sequence comes from Macrobrachium rosenbergii, assembly GCF_040412425.1. Taxonomy (NCBI): domain Eukaryota; kingdom Metazoa; phylum Arthropoda; class Malacostraca; order Decapoda; family Palaemonidae; genus Macrobrachium; species Macrobrachium rosenbergii. Next base: position 29,789,434 of record NC_089786.1, read on the forward strand.
TATCCATTATTGTAATCAGTAAACATTGGCATTAAGAAACTGTAAGAAGGCCGCTTAAACAGCTTCATTTTAAAGTGAATAAAAACTACGAACTAAAACCTTACAAGGTGACAGAGAAAGGTCTCGAAGGGTCTCTAAATTTAGGCTTCGTGTAAAGAAATAATAATAATAATAATAATAATAATAATAATAATAATAATAATAATAATAATAATAATCATTCCCGGTCGCCCTCTATTATCATAATTTCATTAGACTGAAAATGTTTCACTTCAGGTATAAATAAGGTTTTAGATCCGGCGTCCCCTGACATTTTTTTTCTGCTAAAGAAAAGAATTGTAGCGAATTAATAACATGGGAAGGCATGCTTTTTCTTCATCCATTCCTTTGGAATGTGTCAATATGAAAAATATACCATAACGTTTACTGATCTATACTTAATTCGTGTTTTGGGATACATATTTCTCCATTCACTGTTACTTTATGTTTGTAATTTCGCCCAGTCTCCTTGCACATTCCTCGCGATCTCACACTTCACCCCTTATACGCCTGTGCCTGAACGTTTGATTATAAATGAAATAAAAGCTTCCATTTTACGAAACCAAAGAGATGTCACACCCATTTTAAAAGACAAATTGTTAAAGCATATAACAAAGAATTTTTGTGACATTGAAAGCAATGTATTCTAGATGTAAATGTATGTAGTTCGAGATATGTTGTAATCTTTTGTAAATAATTTATTGAATAAACACTTAGAGAAAAAACAATTACTCTTATCTGTTATCTCTTCCTCCATTTTTCTCCGCCATCTGATAAAAAATCTGGTGTCTCTGACTGAAAAGGCAGCTGAGCGATAACTCCTCGTTTCCTTCCTCTACTCGTTTCCATTTGTTTTCTTTTTTAACAAAACGGAGAAAGTCATGTAAATGGGTTATATGACCTCTTCGCCTTTTTAGTAGTTCCTGAACGGCCTTCATTTAGACTTCTACTTTGATGAAAAGCTTCTGCGTTTCTGGTTTGCTCTTAGACGTACGCGAAACCTTTTGTAGTATAAATAACTGAAGAGACAATGTCAGTAAATAATCTCTGGGTGGAATCTCATGTCATGTGAAATGGATCCTGTGCATGTGACTGACAGCCAGGCTTAAATATCTGATGGAGGTCAGCATGTTCAAATGGAGTAACGTCTATATTCGGTAGTGTCTCGAAATAACATTTCTACAAACCGGATCTTCTTCTTCCCTCTAGGAACTCGCTAATAGTAAGTTGGCATAAGGAGTAAAAGGAGTTCTGGGAAACTTAAAATACAGAACTTTCTTGCAATGATAATGAATCTAAGGCACTTATACGTCTCATTACTTTGTTACAGCGTAGATAAGGAATCTCAAGACACTGTCATAATCTTAAAAAATAAGTTAAGTATACCTTAGTTTAACCAGACCACTGAGCTGATTAACAGCTCTCCTAGAGCTGGCCCGAAGGATTAGACTTATTTTACGTGGCTAAGAACCCATTGGTTACCTAGCAACGGGACATACAGCTTATTGTGGAATCTGAACCACATTATAGCGAGAAATGAATTTCTATCACCAGAAATAAATTCCTCTAATTATTCATTGGCCGGCCGGAGAGTCGAACGCGGGCCCAGCAGAGTGCCTGTCATATCTTGGGCGTGTTACACACACCACCCATGTGATGTGATGAGAACAATGTGAGAACACATATACGTAAAATATGTTTCCATGTACCATATTTATAAATTTTTAAAATACTTAAGTTATTGTTTATGATTTTTTTTAATCATGTTCCAGTGACCTCTGTATCATCCCTAGTATATAGTCTGTATCGTCAAACTGATTTTATGTGACAATAACTGGTTACAAGTGTGTGTTAAGTTTATGTGAAATAGCGTGAATGAGAGATTGGAGGGAGGATTCATGGGGAGACGCTGCCTGAACAAGCATCCCGATTTTGCACTTTTATAATAAAATAAATCGAGAAAATGTAGACCATCGAGTCTCATTTCATATACCACCCATAACATATATATCTACACACACATATACATACATACATACACACACACACACACACACACACACACACACATATATATATATATATATATATATATATATATATATATATATATATATATATATATATATATATATATATATATATATATATATATATATATATATATCCATATGCCGATTAGTAATAGTTTATGGAACGTGTCACTAGTCCTGATCTCGTCCTGGTCACGGACGGTGGGACTTATTATCAACTAAAATTTCTTTCGGTAACATATATATATGAAAAGCTCCGGGAGGTAAGTGAATTGATATAAAGGACGTTTGTTTCTGATTATATATATATATATATCTACGATTAGGTTATATATATATATATATATAATATATATATATATACATACACATGGATTAGTAGCTTATGGAATGAGCTCTACGATTAGGTTAGGCGCCAACACACATAAAACACACACACACACAAGGTTAATAGTCGGCCCCTTTCTCCACCCTTCTTGTAACTCATCAGCGTTGAATGTTGTCTAGTTACATAATTCACTAGATATGTCAAGAGAAGAGCATACGGTAGATCTTGAGACGCATTGTTGAGTTAATTTCTCCCGAAGTAATTCTTTGTGTCAATGATCATCAGATTCTCTTATCTAATCTTCCGATCACCTCGCAAAACACTCACTCAGACATGGTTTTAAAATAAGAGCTCCTCAAACTGTTTTTTTCCCAATTTTTTACGTATGTTCTAATATTTTTATTTTCCCAACATTTGACCATCGATAACAAGTTAGATGTAAACGGAAACTTGAATTACCTGCATTAAAGATTTATAGAAAAGTACTGGTAAAAATTTCTTGGCGCGTCTCCTCCGTAGCATTTTTTGGTTAGAAATTCCTCCGCATCAAATACAATCAAGCGAGCACCAAACTCAAATTCTCGTTTGCAATTCAGATTGCCTGTTTGCGTCTTCCATCACCCGAGTCCTTTTTCAGACAAAAGCTGCCAGCATTAAGAGTGTTCTTTTATCTTTGATTATTTATTTATTTATTTATTTATTATTATTATTATTATTATTATTATTTTTTTTTTTTTTTTTTTTTTTGCAATCACGGTTCTCCCTCATGTCTTATATGACTGAATTCCATCTTATCCCAGACAATTATGACTCCAGTCTAGTTTCGAGTTACGAGATTTGATATGAATAAGTTTATGACTCAACATTGTTTTTTTCTTATGGCGTTCATGGTCAAGAATTAAAATCAGAACCGTATTTGGAATTCATAATTATATCGCTGAAAAGAGTTGTAGATTATTGCGCTAGATAAGTACATGTGTGATGAATTAACGATCAATATATATTTTAAGTTATAATTATCATAGTAACAATAGTGACAATTCTTAACTAGTGATGGAGAGAAAGACAGAAACAAAGTGATACTTGGTGAAGGATGTTTATGAAAAATGTGTTTAATTAATGACAACATTTGCATCAGAAGGTGACGGTGACAGACTGTTGCCAGTTTGCCTCTTAAGGGCACAGTATTTATTTTATTCAAGGCTGTTGATATTTTCTGTTTTTTTTTTCCACTAATATCCCTTTGAAGATTTATGTGTTGTGAGATTACATTTTTTGTCTTGTTTTTTTTTTTTTATTTTGACTCTTGTTCGAGGATGAAGATGTGTTTGTGTGTGTTTCACACCGAGTCGGGTGTGGTTGATCCTGATGACTTATCACGTGCCTCTCGTACTTTAGCCAAGAGAGAGAGAGAGAGAGAGAGAGAAGGGGGGCGCTCCTGATTAGCTTGGAAATACAAGAATTAACTAAGCCATGACTTTCATTTTAGTCAACCAAGCTACTGATTACCAAACATAAGGATGAAAATCCTTATAGAATGGTGGTAGAGGCTCATAATCCACCCTCCGAGAGAGATGCGGAGAAGCAAGATTACCGCCCTTCGAGAAAGATGTAAAATATTTCCTTAGCTTTTCTTGATACGGTAGTCCTCATAATTTGTTGGACCTAAAGACTTACCATTTACTTCTTCCTGACTGTCCCCTATGAAAAAACCAAAGTGCAGCTGGCAGGTATAGGAAATAATAAATTGAATATTGTTGGGGTGGTTAAGGGTCAGTACTGATTTCATTGTGGTGGATGTGATTCAGATGTTTCCTGTGGTAAATTTGGGATATCCGTCTGTGTCACAGAGCAATATTGTTATATTCCAAGCGAAGCGTGGTTTTAGTTAGATAGAAGTTTTTTAAGAGGCCTCATACCCTGAAAGATTGTTCTGATACTAAGAACTCAACTCAAGGCAAACTTATTTACATTGAGGAACAGGTTGGTGTTTGGTATATTTCAGAGATTAATGGAGCAACTAAAGATAATACCTATTCCCAAGTAATTGCTACTTTGACACAAGTCATTGAACCCAACACTCCATCTTATATTATTGTGACAGCAAAGAATGTCTTAGCTGGTTCAGAAATTGTTACTAAATGAATCAATTAGAATTCTTGGGTTATCTGCAACAGAGGTGGTTTACACCGTGGACAGTAAACATCAGGCAGTGATAAAAGTATTTAATCGTTTAAATAAGGACTTGATTGTTAATGAGAATGCACTCTTAATGGATGCTGAGGTATTTCACCATGGAATTTTGTCTGTAGCACAGGTTGACAATATTCACTTAACGGGAGATGATAGTATTTTAAAACCCATTATGGATAAGTTAGAAAAAGATATTCAGGAACTGTGTCAGGGGGAATTTTGCAGGATTATCAACAAAGTACAGTGATGTATTTACTAACATTGGGAATTTAGGTTGTAGGCAACCCTGTGGGGGTCCTCCAGGCAGACACCACCGGAAATGTCAAACGAAGACCAACCAACATGGCCGGCCTCTGACATGTGGTCGCCAGAGGCACAGACCAGGACAAGCTGTAGAAACAATGTTTATTAAGTATTCTCATCAGACACGGTCGCCTATGCATAAAAACCCAACTGTGTACATTTGTAAAAACTTGCTCCCAGTTGTATGCCTTTCTAGTTCTCAGTTTAAATTTTACTTTTCCGCTTGTGATTGTTAATAACATGTCCAGAGTTTTGATTAATAAATTAGTATATACTTAGCCTCTCCATATCACTCACCTCACTGCCTCTACAATGGTGACCCCGAAGATGACTGACACTGCCAATACCATCAGCACCAGCCCATCCAGTGGCAATGCCGCAGCATCTGCTAACCACCCTTCACAACCCACACTCTAGAGGCCTGGTTCTTCAGAGAGGAGACCATCATCAGGTCTACGAAGATCTCCTCCTCATCCTGCAAAACCAACAGTAGAATTCCTGGGGCATCATATCAACCCTGATGGTGTCAAGCCCCTCAAGGCGAAGGTCCAAGCAATCACCAACTTCCCAAAGCCGACAACAATCAAAGCAGTTCAGGAACTCATTGGTTCATTCCCAACCTTGCTGAAATAATGAGTCCCATATGAGTTTGGTTGAAAGGAAAACCTAAAAATTCATGTTGGCCTGAAAAACAAGATAAAGCTTTCATATTAGCCGAAAAAGCAATCACTTCTGCTACCATATTAATCTTTCCTTTACCCCATAGGTCCCTCACCCTAACGACAGATGCGAGTAACATGGCGATGGGTATGGTACTTGAGCAGAACGCAGACGATGGTCATCGGTTGCTGGCATTCTCCAGTAAGAAATTATCGCCAGCGGAACAGAAATATTCCACGTTCAACCGAGAGTTGCTGGCAGTCCACAGAGATATCTGCCACTTCCGACACATGCTAGAAAAATTACAATTCGTAGTGCAGATGGACCACCAACCCTGGTCAACACTTTCATCAAAAGCAGAGATGGGTGGTAGGTAAGAAATTAGCGACACACATCGACGATAACCAAACACTCCTGCACCATTAGATACTTAAAGGACTTCTCCAACAGCGGAGTAGATGCCCTTTCCCAAAACTCCATCAACATTGTCCAGAACGGGATATTATATCCCAAAATAGCATCAGCACAAAAGGATGACATGGACCTGCAGCGATTTCAGCATGAGAACCCCACCTTGACGTGGAGTGACCAAGCCATCAACGATGAAGAGGCGATCATAACATGCACAACAGGTACTAGATGCCTTTGCCTGTACTTACTGTTAGGGTGGAGAAAGACAGCTTTCGACCTCTCCCACAACCTATCCCACCCATCAGGCCAATCCACCGCCCGAATCGTGTCGGAGAGGTATATTTGATGGAATATGAAGTTGGACATTAAAAAGTGTGCAAGAGAATGCCTGCCCTGCCAAATATCAAAAGTAACAAAGCACATGGAAATAGGGATAGGAAAGTTGCAGACAACACAGCGATGACTGGCCCACATTGTAGGTCCCCTACCCCTCCTCTCAGGGGTACAGATTCCTCTTCACACTAATTGATTGGAACACCATATGGCCTAAAATAACACCTATCAAGCAACAGACGCAGAAAATTGTGTGAGAGCCTTAATAAGTTGGGTTAGCAGATATGGAGTTCCTAATTACACTACCAGCGATAGAGGAGTAAACTTCACATCTACCTTATGGCACGCCCTTGCCGCTACTCTTAGGATGAAAATACAACACATGGCAGCATACAACCCAGAAGCAAATGGCATGATAGAGTGGTTCCACCGATCAATGAAAGCAGCACTGACGGCCAAATGCCAAGATGGGAGACGGAAAAAGAATTGCCATAGATCTTATTGGGTCTAAGAACCTCCCCACATGCAGCATTCGATGTGTCACCAACAGAAGCACTCTATGGACAGTCCTTGGCAATTCCACCATACATTTTTCAAGACCCAGCCACCTCCTCCAATGTCCGTAGAGCATTAACTAAAATAATGCCAGCAAAAATGACATACGACACAGTCAGAAAAGTATACGTCCTAGAAGAACTTGGTCGGTCGAGCCACGCATTCACCAGAGTAGATGTCCATCGGCTCCCCATATCACCTGCCTACTCGGGCCTCCACAAAATTTTGCAGCGAAGAGACAAAGACTACCAAATGTCAGTGGATGGAAGAATGACCCGGGTATCAATTGACAGGCTATGCCTAACACGCCTGCCAGAAGCTGGAACTTTCACCTCCTCTCACCTGAGCCTCTTCTTGTTGGGGGGGAGTACTGTAGGCAACCCCGCTGGGGCCCTCCTGGCAGACACTACCAGAAACATAAAACGAAGACCGATCAAGACATCTGGTCGCCAGAAACACAGACTAGGGACAAGCTGTAGAAACAAAGTTTATTACATGCTCTCGTCGAACACAGTCGCCTATGCATAAAAATCCAACTGTGTACAAATGTAAAAACATTTCAGCCTTGAAGCCATATGTATCATATTGTCTTCCTTGGCATATTCAAGAAAATAGTTTTTCTTTTTCATGTGTGAGAAAACACACTTTCTCCCAGTTGTTTGTTTTCTTGTTCTTAGTTTAAATCTTACTTTTCTGCTCGCGATTGTTACTAACATGTCCAAAGTTTTGATTAATAAATTAGTATACCTAGTCGCTGTATACCACTCTCTTCACTGCCTCTACAAGGTAAGGCTGATGTGATTGAACACCAGATACGGCTCAAAGATCCCAACTTATCGGCTTCCCATGAAGTTTCATTATGAGATATCAGAGAAGGTGAGCAAAATTCTTGAGTAAGGTGTTATTATGAAATCTGTCGGTCCATATAACTTTCCATGGATTGTTGGCCCAAAAAGGATCATATGTGGAGAGTTTGCGTTGATTTTCGCAAACTCAATGAAGAGACAGTTCCAGATAGATTTCCTGAACAGTGTACTGATGATGTTTTATCAGTGCTAGGTCGATACTCTTATTTTACTTCATAAGATTTGTTGAGGGACGTTCACCAAATTTCTTTGGAAGAGAGTAGTACAAAATACACAGCTTTCAGTATCTCTAGGGAGCATTTTGAATACTTGAGGATGCATTTTGGGTTGTGCACTTAATTTGGTTTTTGGTGATACACTAGGTGAAATTTATTTTATTTATAAACCTCCCATAGAAATGGAAGAAGCTTGTGAAATGATTTTTTCCCCAAAAATAGATAAAATCAACATATGTCGATATTTAATGGTGAAGGATAAAAACAGAATTGGTTCTTTTTACCGGTGCTGTGAATTTCGTAAATCTGATAATTGTAAAGGCAGTTTTAAAATCTTAGTTGCCAGAAGAAGCGGACGATGTTGTAATATGGTTTGAAAATAATGACGTACTCGGACGAATAAGAAGGCATTTGCGTAATGGCTCTGTCGTTCTCCGTGCCCCACCATATTTTCCTCCTATTATTTATGTAGTCAGTACACGACTCCATGCAATTAGGATTTCCATGCACGCAAAATGCAGTAGAAGATAGATGGCTCAGGAGATGGGAAAACGTCATTGGAAGGGCTTATGTTGGGCTTTGTAGCATTATTGAAGAGTTACGAAGGGAGGAGCAGCAAGTCAGCAACTGAACTGAATGCATACTCAGCGGTGAACAATCTCCTGAAAAAAAAAAAAAAAAAAAAATGATTCGTGAAGAGCGGATCACCTAGGTGATGAGTGAACGTGAACATTAAAATGTTTTAGATTTTCTTCGTGGAATAGCACACAGTTTATCTCTTTAATAAATTTTGTCATTCTGCTAAAAAAAATGTTCAAGTAAACTTTTTAATTCTTTTAATTATACATTATATTCTGTCCGGCTACCATTCTTAAAGTTACCATAGGTGGTATGGATCCTAATTGGGATTTGGTAATTCCAGCATTTGTTTTTACAATTAATACTGCTTAGCATTTATCAATAAAGATGTCTCCTTTAGAAGCTGTCTACGGTGTTAGTTTGAGGTCGCCATTTGATGTACTCAATTCTACAGGGGCTATACCTGACCCATTGAGGAATCCTGTTGATGCCAGTAGAACCAGGTTTGATTTGTTGTTTAAACATTTGAGGGAAGCTAATATAGTTATGAAGAAGGACCATAATAAAATGGCGAAAGTATATAAGCCAAATGCTTTTGGCGATAGAGTATATATAAAAATTAATGCCAGGAAGGTTTAAACTACAAGTTAACTCCATTATTTAATGGTCCTTTCCAACAATTAGAATTGTTGATAGCGAACCATTTTAAAGTTAAGAATTTAGCTAATCCCAATGACGTAAGGTCTGTACATGTATCACAGGTCCGGGCTTAACAATGGTTCGAGGTTATATATTGGTTGTATATTATTATATTGTTGTATCATTAATGGCATTAAAAAATACTCATAGTAGCATGAGTCTTAAAATGGAGAAGCAAATCCACAGTTATGTATATGTACATATATTTAAAGACAAATCAGTATAGATTATCTATACTGATTCATCTTTAAATATATGTACATATAAATAACTGTGGATTTGCTTCTCCATTAATGGCATTCTTATTGATTATTTGTTATACTTGCCAGTTTGTTGAATGGATGAATGTTGGACTACAATTACAAGTTGATTTTATTTTGCAGGTTCCACCATGGAACCTACTTACATAATTTTTGGAATCATGTTAATGTCCTACGCAGTCGCCATTCGTTGGGAAAGTTCCTTGGAGATTTTCAAGTTAGGGCCTGGTACTATAATTGAAAAGGACTTGACTTCTACTTGTATGCTAAGACCATAGTAATAGAAGTGAAATTAGATACAATTTTCCTTACTAAGGAAAATATACTTAGACTACATGATCACTTAGTACAGTTTCAGAACAGTTTGGAGTCATTAAGGAAGACATTTTTCAATGAACCACACTAGCCCTGCATTGCACACTTATGTTATGGTAGAAGCTATGTTTTGTTATGTCAACGACAAGTTAACATGAAGGTTGCTGAGCTTTTGCAGTGATCTATCCCACATGATGTACAAAGGAGAAATTCACTCCTGTTCGCAGCTCTTAGTGGTATAGGTTTAGTGGGTTCATTAGCTGGTATGGGTCTTGGATAGCTAATTTAATTAAGTTGAAACCTCAGAAAGCAGAATTAGACAAACTTGAACATGAACAAGATATAATTGTATCTTAGCTGAATAAGCAATTTCAGACCACTGATAAATTAGTAGAAGAATTAAATGATTCTATAAACCTTTTACAAGATTTAGGTGACGCTGTTACTGGCAACGGCTTTGCCTTATTACTACATGAAATTTTCACAGATGTATGATGGGATACTATCTACTGAGGAGAATGCTAAGGATTACATTGAAGCTATAACTATAGCAGTTAAAGGAGTTTTGTCTCCACACTTCATGCCTATTAAAGATTAGATGAAGATAGTCTATAATGCTTGTGGCCGAATGGGTTGGAAACCAGTGGCAGAAACTCACAGGCTCGAACTTTACTATAGTTTAATTTCTGTTAAGGTAGAGAATGATAAGACTTTAGTCTTGATGCCTTTTCATCCTTTTGATCAATTTGAGTTGCACGTACTACAACCTTTTCCCACTAGGTTTGAGGCTTCAACGGTTCGTAAAATATCTAATTATAGAACATTAGTTTTGTTATCTAGGTCTGAAATCGTCTATAATTTTGTATTTGACGAAGACAAATACAACTGAACTGCGTGCTGTCCTTGAATTCTAAAGCATGCCCAACAGAATCATTTGTTTTCCAAGACATTGCTGGCTGTTCTTCTATCTTATAATTAAGTCCTGAACGGAACTTTCACCTGGGATATGGGCTGGATCGTTTTCGTGATTTTGAGGGCACATACAGTTACAGGCTGGGTAATTCGTCCATGGTGACCTACGAACGTGAGGGGTTTGGCATTTCCTGTAAGGCTCGCAGCTCATATCATGATAATGATAACGATAAGAATGTAGCTTCACAATGGATTTTACTGCGAGCCAGAGCGAACCAAAACAAGTTTTTCTAGATGCTATTAGTTAATGCTACATGAATCTCACTTGTCCGAAGAATGAATATACTGCCCGAATCAAGAGAGAGAGAGAGAGAGAGAGAGAGAGAGAGAGAGAGAGAGAGAGAGAGAGAGAGAGAGACAGGCTTCAAAAGCAACAAACGTAATTTCTAACGAAATCAGAAACGACGAGACAAACGGAATATTCCATCAGACTTCATTTACAGCTCCAAATGCCATCGCTCTAGGGAGAGTTGATTTATGCCCTGGATAGGAAGCTAATTAGTTGTAATTTGGCATTTTCTAAAGTAATATTCTAGAGAGAGAGAGAGAGAGAGAGAGAGAGAGAGAGAGAGAGAGAGAGAGAGAGAGAGATTATAAATTCTTTCTCTGCACGATCAGCATAGACTCACTTGCTAAGCATTTAAAAGAGACACACATATGTACAGGTAGACAGAGAAATGAAGTTTATAAGCATATCACAAAACTTTAGTTAAGGACAACCAACCAAGAAACATGAAATATCAACCATTTTCCTTTAAAGGCAGTGTCGCTACAGTTCTTGCAATATGCGTCCAAGCTAAAAGCATTCTAAATTTCGTTTGAATTCCTGTTTTCTCTAGCATACTTCTGAAACCAGTGAGAAAAGAGAGAGAGAGAGAGAGAGAGAGAGAGAGAGAGAGAGAGAGAGAGAGAGAGAGAGAGAGGACTGCCTTCTTCTCTAAATGGAAGAATAAGTTGCCCCGGAATAAAACTGAAGTAAAAAAATGTTGTTTATAAGATTTGATTTATGATGTAGGAACATCATCGGAGACAACATATATATATATATATAGATATATATATATATATATATATATATATATATATATATATATATATATATATATATATATATATATATATATATATATATATATATATATATATATATATATATATATATATATATATATATATATATATATATATATATATATATATATATATATATATATATATATATATATATAGTGGAAAAGATCTTGGTAACATGTCGTGATCATACATTCACAATACTTATTGCGACCAAAGGGAAATTATTTAGTTTTACCAGATGTAGATAAGTTTGTGGATATTTCTGCACATTTTATGGCAAAGCTTTTTTTTTCTTTCTTTTTGCTTCGAAACTCCTGTTTAGATATCGTACCTTTGTTTCGAAGGCAAATGAGAGATGGGAAACCAAAATTCTGTTTAACGAAATTTTGTTCTCCTATTCAAGAGAACCAGTGCAAAATATCCATTCATCTAAATCAAAACGTTAAGGAGCAAATAAAAAAAAAAAACAGGATTCATCCCTATGCAAAGTTGAGAACAATGGAAAAGCTCCATAATAAGTAAAATGTTATAGCTTCCCAATACCTATATCGCTATCATTATGAAAAGATGCGTTTTCAAGACCCTTCGGTTTTAAGAACTAGTCATGTTAGCGATGAAATAAAATTGAATTTGATTTAGTACTTCTATTTGAACGATGTGTTGGTTTGTAGCAATACCATTGGCAGAACTTTAATAAGAAATAGGCCTATCTATATACGACAAAGGGGTAGTGTACAAAATTCCTTGTGGGTCCAATAAATTTTTATATTGGACAATCAGCAAAAGCTGTTGAGAAACGAATTGCACAGCATAAGTATGGTATCGCTACTGATCAGAGAAACAATTAGTAAACTTGTTAGAAAATGCTTTTATCCAGTTCATTGGTCTAAAGGAGGAGTATTGTTCAGAAACAATAATTCTATCGGTATAAGTCTAATAGAAACGGAATGTTTTCGATATAGTGAAAACAATAACTTTAATGGCAGTATAGGTAATCAAATATTTATTCGTAAATTTTATTTTGTTAGTGATGAAACAACAATCGCTACACAATTTTCGTAATCAAGTAAAAAGCGAATATTTTTTGGTGGGACAAATTCAATATTCAGTAACACTTCTAAATGTTTATGCAGCTGCATTTCAAATCGGGCCGCCTTCATGTATTATGCAAATCCAACGTCCAATAAAAACGTTGGTTTATTTTTTCCGGCACGCAGTTACAATATATACTCCTGGGAAAAATGCCAAGAGATTTGAGAGTGAGGCAAAAGTCAAGTCAACACAAAGGAGACATTGGTGGACTTAAAGCACATAATACAGGCTGAAACTATAAAAGCAAGAAACAGTATAGTCATTTCCTTGCTTGAAATTGAAAAGAAACCAGGAATATTTAAACCTCTGTTTAACTGAGGAGGACATATGATCCTGAGGAGGTGGTGGTTCAGAATAAAACGGCTTTGTGCAAACACGGTTTCTTGTGTTCAGCTGGTGAAGGGGTCAGGAGGTTATTGTGAACGTCTGGACTTGACCGACCAGCCGAGATCTTAAGCTAAAAAAATAATTTATTAGTCAAGGGTGATTCACAAACTACCAAGGCAAAACGTAGAACAAAACTGACGGAAAGTTAGGACTCAAATTATGGAAATGATAATAAGGTCATCCTCTGGAGGCATTTTTCTTTGTAGGCCTCGAGCGACGTTCAGTGCACGTCATAATACACAAGGACAAAGAACCCTGTCAGAATTAATACCGAGTATTTCATTTTTGCTGTGGTACGAATCTAGCATTTCCATTTTTGCGCAGCATTGCACCATATAGCAAAACACTGAGGCCATTCTTAGTTCTCATTTAGTACATCAGTAGTAGGCAACAAAGGCCCATCCCACTCATTATACGCCAAGAGAGGTTGTGAACAATCGTAAAATTTTCAGCTCTCGTATTGCAAGATCAAACAGTTAATTCTTGCGCTGTGTCTTGTAAGATTTCCGAAAAAATGTCAAGTGTTCACCAGAGGAAAGCGTTTCTTTGAAGCAATTAATGAATACATTAAATGATTCCTACAATGATCTCTCTCTCTCTCTCTCTCTCTCTCTCTCTCTCTCTCTCTCTCTCTCTCTCTCAATCATATCTAAATCAGTGCATAAGGTGATGAAGATTGATATTTATAAACACTATAACGAAAAAAAAAACCTAAAGTAACAGAGCAAAACCCAAATTTCAAAGAAAAGGTTTTGCTGAAAACACTGAAATTCCACAGACCACATTTGTGGTAAAAAACATATAATATTTTGCAACATTGCGCCATCCCCGCCCTCAGACACCTCACGCAAAAACAAAGGACTTCAAGGATGCATAAATTACATTAATTCAACTGCACCATGAGGGCTCTGGGCCCTCCCTGCTGACACAGCCCATCCCGGACTCCAATCCTTTCAACAACAATTTTCGTAGGGTCAGAAGACGAGGTCACAACAACGCCGACATGACCAGTCTGCTAAAATTCTTTTGCACGGCAGAAGACGCCGAGGGAGTAGGTAAATGTCAGGGAAAGAAAATTTTAGAAGCTTATTTATTCCAGAAGGTGAAACCTTTTCAGTCTAATGAGATTATGATGAGAGAGGACGACGACCTGAAAGGAATGCTGCTTTGGTGAAATACGACGTTGGAATTTGCAGGTATTCGATCGTAGATTAAACGGCGTGTGTTGAGAAATTGCTACTCGTAAGATAATAAGATAACCCCTCTCTCTCTCTCTCTCTCTCTCTCTCTCTCTCTCTCTCTCTCTCTCTCTCTCTCTCTCTCTTTTCTCTCTCTCTCTCTCTCTCTCTCTCTGTTTTTCTGTCTGTATCTCTCTTCACTTATTGATCATTTGAAGGTAATTCCGAAAGAAATCGAGCTGAAAGTAAATTCAGTAGAAATCAAGCTGTTTAACGGAGACAGCCTCCACATACTCACATACTCACCCGCCATAACTCTCACTTTCTCACTGGCACCTCACGCCTCAGCAGTAAGATTGCTCAACTCACAGACTGAGGGACCCGTGTTCGATTCTGGAACCGAACGAGGAGGGACGAATAGGCGCATTTACAAAAATCCAATACGCATCATTAGACATAACATGTGGATTATTTAGTATGTGTGTAATCGTTAATCGACTGTTGTGGGTTGCAGCTGAGGAGAGAGAGAGAGAGAGAGAGAGAGAGAGAGAGAGAGAGAGACTAGAGAGTGTTCATTGCTCATGGTCCTTTGGATTTCTTCTCATTTTCTACTTGACCATTCAAACCTTGTCCATTTAGTTCTTTCTGGTAAAAATTGCTTGTTGTCGTTGTTGGTATTCAGTTATCATTGCTATTTCTACTATGTATTAAACTGGGCGTCGTGGCTCAGAGGGACAGTAAGAGAGCCTTAGGCTCTCTTTGACAACGTCCTTGTTTGACCCCTCCCACCGTCTGAGTTCGGGGATGCGTTTGCTGAAAAATTATTATTATTATTATTATTATTATTATTATTATTATTATTATTATTATTATTATTATTATTATTATTATTATTCCATAAATGAGCCATCTCTTTGAAAAACAGATGGCTACAGATAAGCACAGTTTATTCATTGATAAGCCCAGTGCAGAAAATTTCCAAAACAACATCCTGGAGATAAAATTACTGAAAATATAGCCGGTAAATATGAATGCTAGAACAAACATGGAGGCTGACGGATTGAACCGACCTTTAGATTTTGTGGAATGAGTTGACATAGAATGAGGGGAAAGATGAAAGTTCAAAGGGTTGTAGAATTTGAAGGCTTTCCAGACAAGAAGGCTAACATAAATAAAAAGCATAATATCTGCTTTATTCTCAGTTGTTATTACTGTTGCTGTGTAAAAGAACACCATCACTTCAGGTAACTTTATTCACTTAAACGATAAAGGTCAAAGGAGGAAACTTGCATCCAAACAGGGGAACATTCTCCAAAGAATGGTAGAACAAAAGATCCGAAGCATTGAACGCTAATGACATATCCCTTAATGCAGAGAAACTTATCAACGATATTTAGACTTTGGCAACATTAGAAGATTTGTGTTTGCAATGCAGTGCTTTAAAAGGAAAGCTTGAGATTGAGGGTAAAACGACATGTTATCAGATTTTCATAATCTAGGAAGATACTGTTTGTTTTGCAGTGAGTCAAGCAGTGAATCAAGCACTGTACGAAATCATTCACCCAACAAACGGTTGAGCTGGGGTTCATCCCCATAGCCTCCTGAGTGCACCATTTACTGGTCAGTTCTCAATCTCTGTAAAAGCTGACAACAGCCTCAGATTACATTTGGGGAAGCCCGCAACTGTAACTGTTAATAAATTCTACATACATACTATCAATGCGTTTTACAGACATACCTTATGCACAACGTTATTTGGATGAAAGAATGAAGTCCTAGGCAACACTAATTTAATTACAGCACCCTGTCTCCCAGCCATCGTCAAAGTTGCCATAGATATATAACTTGTTAGATTTGAAAGTCAATACAGGTACTTAATTACCTC
>NC_089786.1:29810810-29830810 GCF_040412425.1 Macrobrachium rosenbergii
CGCAGAGTTCATCGGCCCAGAGAGGGAGGGCAGAATCATGACTCGCGAAGGTATCTGCGGCGGGCGGCGAGAGAGAAGGGATGGACGGAGGGGGCGTGGTTGACTCGCATGCAGTGGTGACCAGCTGAGGCCCGGGTTGCGAATCCGTGCCTTTGGTTGAGCCTCCGCTGGGGTTAGGAGAACCCGTCTCTCTTGCTACCGACACTGGCAGCGGCACCAGTCCGGGCAAAGAGGGGGGGTGTTTGGAGTTGGATATCTTGGAGGGGGATCAGGGGCGTGCTCTGGCACTGACATTGGCACTGGCGCTGGTAGCGATTTGGTAGTGGTCTCGTTTGTCTGGACGGACGGAGATTGGCACTGCTCAGTGCGCCCAAGTGGCACTGGCAGAGGAGTTGATAGGCGAGATTCTCCTGAAGGGAGATCTGGCTCAGGCCTCGGCACTGGCACTGGTGCCGTGCCGGGCACTGGTCTCGGATTTGGAGGATTATTTCGGGAATTTGGACCCCAGAATTGTCGTGGTTTGGAGGGGGAATTAAAGTCCTGACCCAGGAGGACGTCGTAGCCTCCTGGGATGTGTTTCACTTCGGCGAGACGAAGGGTTATTTTGAATTTGGTGATACCCTCAATTGTGACGAGTTTGTGTCAGTTTATGATAGCTCAATAGGGAAGTTTGTCTTTTCTTATGAGGGAAATTTGCACGCCAGAGTCATCAAATGCCTTGACCTGGCGTGCTGAGTATGTACCTCGAGGAGGTGCCACATATATGGGACCCTCGGCTGGAGGGCCTAAGGACTCGGGATTCGTAACTGCCAGGGCGACGGCAGGATTACCAGACTTATTATTTCTATGGCATTTTGCCCATGAGGGAGAGTGGCCATAAACCTTGCACGCCATGCAAAAGGTTTGGCTGAAATCTCTTCGCACTGCCCCTGCAGAGGGCGCAGGTGGCTTATTAGTTGGTTCTCTGGGAGAAAGAGGCTCTGGGGGTTTATTTCGGCATTGCTCTTTGGAATGCCTGATCTTTCTACATGTTTCCTAACTGGGCTACGAATGTTGGTCAAGGCCGTTTGCCTCCCAGTCTGTTTACCTGATAGGCCGCTGGGCCAGCCGTCTGCGCCGAATGAATGAATGAAGTTAATGTTTGTAAACAAACCCGGTACTTCCCCGAACGGAGGGAATGAAACGACGGTCGTTGACCTCTATCAGTCCTTCGCGTTAGCCTAGCATAAGATATGATTTTGCCCTATTTCTAAACGAGAGAGAACAAAAATGAGTCAGCGATGCTAGTCTGACTTTTGAACACGTGTTTGCAGTAGATTTCTCGCGCCTACTTAAGGATTCGATTTCAAAATCACAGGTTCTCACAGGAGGAATACTTGCACTATTCCTTTAATGGGTTAGCACCTAAATAACCTGCTTGAATGGCATGCAAGCCACGTGCAAAGGCTTTCAAAAGCTAAATTTCGGCAATCCTCTCTCTCATTTTCCTTTGACATACGCCCTACTGTAACAAAAAATTCTTAGGTTTAGTCACGTTTGCTAAAGTGTCCCATGCTAAATAAACACAGTTAGTTACGCAGAATTTCCTTGGCCTGTTGCGCTGGCTTTTCAAAGGTTCGTAATCTGTCTCGTATCCAGCTTAGCTGAGCTAATTGCTGATTTTACAAATTGCAGCACAAACAACAAAGGGGGAGGGGGGGAATGCAATCATTATGAGAATCGCTGGCCAGGTCGCCATTTTTATGTTTCCTGGTGCAGGTAATTCTTAAGTCTCCACATTCAGTACTTTACTCTACAATGGCCTTGAAAGATAACCAGGAACATACAAAACAAAAAAAATAAAAGGAGTTATACAGGAGCCGAGGGCTCTTTCTCAAAGGGATGCCGGTGAAACACGTGGATACAAAAACAGGTATATTTAAATGACAGACAAGATCAAAGGGAAAAATTAATTAATGCATGTTAAATTGCTGCTGCAGAAGTCCTCCTGAAGAAGGCGGGGGGAGGAAAAGCTTGGGAATGCCAGGAACACGGACCAAGGTGAATTCTGCTACGATCGTCCTTCTGAAACGATATGAGGATCCAGGTTACAATCTAAGGCTGGAATTTGGGGAATGCTTTACTCGAGAGTGCGCTGAGGGCGTCAAGGACATCCTCGAGGCTTGACTAGTGACTTAGAGCAAGAAGGCAGTGAGCACATGGGCCGGGATTGAACCAAGAAGCTCAGGTAATACCAAGTTACAGGCCCAGAAGTTTAATAAATGCACAAGGGCTAACATAACGTGACTAAGCAACTCTTTCTGGGTACTTTACCACATAGTACGGGCGTAAGGCTGATGTCTGCATCCAGCATCGTTCAAGTCCTTCTCCGCTTCTTCTGCCAGGGTTCACGTGTGTGTTTAGACAAAGGCCTCCCTCACCAAGGAACTACTCTCGTGTCGTAGGCCAGGTGCGGGAAGGAAGGCGCCCTTGTGATGATGAAGGGCTGCAGTTGAGTTTCCGCTCGCTCTGGGATTTGCACTTCCCCACTTGCAATGGATACTGGCCACGTGGTTGGAGTACAAAGCACAGGGCAGCTACTTCCACGTGGCGATGAGGGAAAGAAGACGGGGGGGGGAGGGACGACTGAACTCGTGACCTCCTACATTAGCGACTGGACTGTGTGAGGGCGAGCGTCTGGCGCCGTGGCCTTTTATTACTTCTGGAAGGGTGTAGGGGGGTCGATGGCCTGACCGGGTCACAGCTCCACAGTTCCTGTACCAAAGAAAGGGCGCCAGCCAGTTACTGCCCTAGGCTAAGATTATCTCCTGAGCGTGCCTTAGAACCCTGAATTTACTGCTTGAAACTAACCTGAAACAGATTTCACTACTTCTCACAGGTTCAAATAGAAATAGGCCTATCTATCGGTCAGGCAAAGCAGAAAGGAGGGCGCTTTTGTAGCTTATTATTTGGCGCTAATCTTTACAATATATAATATATTACATATATATATGAATATAGATAATATATATATATATATATATATATATATATATATATATATATATATATATATATATATATATATGTGTGTGTGTGTGTGTGTGTGTGTGTGTGTGTAAAAATGTGTGTGTGTACAGTGTAAGTAGACAGATGTTTTGGAAATCTCAGTCTCAGTAGGAAAAGAAGAGCGCAGGTTGACAATTATGACAGTTTATCTGTGACTCGTTTTCTTTGTTTTCTTCATAACAACATTTTCAAGGCTAAAAGAGGCATTGCACTATTTTAATAGTTAATGAATAAATGGTTTCAAGCTATTGGGCGTTGTGACTTCTTTGGTCATTGACGCCGTTTTAATAGATATAATTGATAAAATCCTTAGAATGATTTACAATAGCATATAAACTACTTAGTGGGTAAAACAGAAATGGAACAGTTTACATTATAAATGAATTATTAAATAATTTATATTACAAGTAAGGGATTAGATGAATTGTCAAGGTTAACATCTGGTTTTCTAAAAATATTTCGATCAACTCACAGATTCTCAATAATAATTCTTCCTTAAAAGTACCAAGAACACTAAAATTTTCTAATCTTCTACCGGTATTACATTCTTCTATAGGTTGTGAAGTCGGTGATCTGGTTGGCCTGGCCAGCAAGCAACCAGTACAAAGAGAAACGCCATTTGTTCCGAAGACCTTCTCCGGAATGACCTTTTTGACTGGCCAATATAGGTGGCGCTACAGGCGTCATACTTGTAAATATAGGTGATGCCAGACAAAAGGTCTTAAGGTAGTTTATCTTCATGGTTTAACAACGCTTGAATGGTATGTTAGTTGGATAATATTAACTTGGGGTTAATGTGGGGAAAGCTATACTTAAACTTATTTCATTGTTCTCTAGTAACGTATTTAGAACATGGATGGTTGACAAAAACGCTCAGCAAGGTTGTGTTGTGGTTACTGTCAAGAAAACACGAGTTTTATGCAACTTCTAGGTCACCGAAGTGTTTTTATTTTTTTTTTTTTTTTTTTTTGTGCATCCAAAGGTGTGGGAACATGCAGTGACTATTTTGCCCTTCCTTAAAGTAATGTAGGAATGTAAACTTAGCATTATTTAAGTTTAAAATAGCAGGACTTTGCTCCGGTTTCCTTGCCGGGAAAATCATATGCCCTTGGGCTACGCTCTAGGCATCTCAATGGACAACTTTAGCTGTCGACGACGCTCAGTCTTTTGTCCCAGGACTGAAAACCAGAGACAGTGACTTCCGTTTTCTGTGATTCCAGAATGAATGCACCAGGATTAAAAAGAATTAATACCATAGGTATTAGATACTTAATGGGTGCTATTTATGAAGACGATATTCCCTTAATTCTTGATGATACGTTACGAATAGTACATGATGAAATTGAGGACATTGAAGAATTAGGAAAAACCATGCTAACTGTTAAATATAAGCTGAATAGAAAAATATGGAGACATTTGTCAAGAGCTCAGTGGCAAAAAAATCTGTGTAATAGACGGCCAAAAAATCCGAGTTGAAGATTTGTCTACTTACCCTATAGGTCGTACGTTACAGTGCGAAATGTGCCTTTTGAAATGATTGACTTCATGCTGAATGACATTCTTTCCAGATATGGCACATTGAGTTATGTGAAGAAGAACACTCGAAGTCAGGGAAGATACAAAGGCATTGTTAATGGTGTCAGAACAGTTTCAATGGATATTAATCGACAGATTCCTTCTTTCTTATATGTTGAATGCGCCAAGGTTTATATTATATATACTATAAAGGACAGACGAAAACATGCAGACCCTGTGGGCAAACCAGCCATTTTGCTAATGAATGTGAAGTTGGAGTTACGCAAAGACTAAATATCATTAGTGAGGTAGATTTCACTCATTTATCTGGCCAGCAACAAAATAAAGGAAACGAAATGCCAGTAACCCACCAGGACCCAGTGGACGTTCGAACTTGTGAAGGTACGCAGCAACACACTTCTACAATTGATCGTCTTGTCGATGTCGGAAGTGACTCTGTATCTAACGACCAACCAACCGTGTAAGCCGAATCTTAAACGCTAATGGAAGCTTGCCATATGATTGACCTGCATGATGACACAGATACTGCTTCAAATGTATCCGAAGAAACCAGTGTGGCTCCTATAAATGGGGCCTTAGAACATATTGGTGGGGCAGACGTATTGAATGCAAACTGCAACATCATACAACGAACTACTGAGACTGATGCAGTACCTCTTGTTGCAACCTACGGAACAATATCGGGGGAGATGTTTTTTTGTTCATCTGACAGTAATCCTGTTGAAGCCTTACCTAGTGACAACGATATGGGATCTTGTGACGTCATGGAAGAATCAAGTTATTTTGAAGATAACACTGACGAGTGAAGAAGGCAGAAGTAACACCGACACGGCGTATCCCATGAGTCAAGATTTGTTTAGTTCAATCATCCCCTCTAGAGGTCAAGATGATATACAAAATCCAACAGGTGATTTATTGTTACCATCCTTTAATAGTTCCAATTATTTTAAAGGTGCCAAAACGCAGTGACAGAACGAGAAAGTTGTTGTTCAATTGAAAATGGAATACCAGTGCGTGTTGGAACCTTGGCGAACGTAAACACTGAGTGAGTGTTTCCTGGTTTTCTTCATGTTTCTCCAGTACAAGAGACATTAGTGGAATAATAGTTGCGAGGAATACTTATGAATATGTAATGATTCAGTGAAGGTGACATACTTTGTAATAGGTGTCATCAGTGCTTAAAAATTTATGAAAAAAACTACATATTAATAAGGTTTCATGGCCGAACACTTTTCATACCCTAAGACTTTTTTTGCCTTAGGACGAGCAACAAGGACGCTAAAGCTTTGTATACTGTGCTGCCATCTAGTGAATGGTTTCAAGATGAGTAGCTATGTAGCACCGCTAAAGAGGAAGTCACTACTGGTTTAGAATTCTCCTCATACCCTTCAATGAATGCTGTTATCGAACTCCTTTATGAAGAGATGAAATTAGTATATGGTGATATAATAGTCCAGATATTAAGCAGGAATAGAATTGTAACAAAATTCTTCAACTACATTTGAGAGTGTTATTGTTAAATATGATAATGAAGAAATCCCTTTAAGGAACTCCTTTAAAGATAAAATATTTAACTTGAGTGCAATGTATACATATGTATCAATTAGAAATGCTCCATTTGAGCTTGTTGACCAGCCTTTAACCTGAGTTTTTAAGCAAATATGGCAAAGTTGATAATATTAAAAAGAATAAAAACAGTGTGGATCCTTTCCAAAGTTTGTTGAGTGGTGTTAGGATGGCTCGCATCATAATTAAGAAAAACATACCATCCACGACTAATATCCAAAGGTTTAATGTAACTTTTTCGTATGCTGGCCAACAGAAAACTTGTTTCAAGTGTGGCCACATAGAGCATATAATAAAGGATTGCCCCATATTCTCGACAGTAGAAACTGGCTTATTCTCTGAAAGTGATTTCCCCAAGCTGAATAGCTCAGGAGAGACGACACCAAGACGAGCGACAAATCAGAGGGAGTCATCAAAGTTAGAGAGGAGGATAATGAATGTCACTGCAGAAGAAGATATGGTAGATCTAAGCTGGCTGTCCACAGTGAGCTAGACTATGGCAGTTGACGTTTTTCTATAGAACTTTACCTGCTGAACAAGAATTTAAAGTAATATTTTGGCAGCCAAATGTAATTAAGCTGTAATTTACCTTAGAACAGTAGCTGACAGTGAAGGGGACCTGTTGGGAATCGGGGTTTTGGATGGGGTAAAACACTTTTGAGAATAGCTAACGGTAAGCAGGTTTTGGGTGGGGTAAATAACTTGGGAAAAGGTTTGGGCACCTTATCACGGTATTTCCTGTTACATATGTCATTTGGAACATGAAAAACAAGCATAAAAAAAGGGTGAATAAATGGACAACGGGAGCTGTTCCAAAGGCACTTTTCATGCATTACTAGTACTGTATGCATGGACTTACAGGGGAGCTTTAGGTTCACCCAATGTCTCCAACTGAGAGAGTAGAATTTGGGGGATACATGCAGTCAGTTTCATGTATTCCTTTTTCTCAACTGTTTTATGACCATTTCCTATTCGTTGTAGCTTATATTCTTATATTCTTATAATACTTTTCCATTCACAAATATATTGACGTCCCCCCGCAACATCATTTTACCTTAAATAACTTACAAAATATCTTTACATTTCTCAGCAGACAACTGAAGCATGTATATGGGTTAGGAGGAGAAGGGTCTTACAGGACGTTTCGCTACCACTTTTTCTCAGTGATGTTAACAGAAACCTTTCTTTTTACATTTTTTGTAAGCCCTGTGGCAGGCGCACACAGCAGAACATTACCTCTTGCCAGAACATACGAGCTTGCAAGATTATTTAAAAATCGGATAAGGCGCGTAGCGCCGTTCCGCTGTTCCGCCACTTCCAACGCTGGAAGCAGAAATATACCCCCCCCCACTCCATCCTTCCTACCCTGTTCCACATGGTCCACCGGCAGACCAGCCTCCCACAGTTCACTCACTCATCAACATAGCTCGGTGGCTGACTGCAACCCTGGAACCTCTCACTCCTCCGAGCCGGTTACTAAGGAGAATTTGCCACGTACCTTGAGCTATAAGGATTCCCAGTGCAACTGTCGAGATTGACGAAGCGAAGTTTGGCAAGTGAAAGTATAACGTAGGCAGGGTTGTTGGAGGCCAGTGGGTTTTTGGCAGTGTCTGCAGGCAGACCAGTTTTTCGCGGTGCCAGTTGACAACAGGAGTAGCACGACTTTGCCTGTCGTTATTGAGGAGTACATTGTACTGGGGACCACTGTTGTATCTGATTGCTGGAGAGCTTAAGATTGCCTGAAGGACGTAGGCTACGTTCACCCCTTTAAAGTAAGGTTCCTAAAATATCCTTCTTTATTATTAGTTAGTTAGGTCAACTGTGTTTTTGCGTTACTGAGTTATAGTGCTTTTCATGTAGGAGTGTTATTATTTTTTGGGTAACTGTTATTACTGCCATGTCTCTACGTAAGTCCCACGTCACTTTACCAACTCGTACCTTCTGTGCAGTACTGTAACCCCATCTTCCCCCTGCTGAACATATGGCTCCCTAATGGTTACATAACCCAAGATGGCAGCTTTGTTTACCTGTTAAGTTTCTTCCCCCCAGTTGCAAGCAACAAATAGGATCCAGTTGAGCTAGGCTGTGGCAATTGACGTTTTTCTGTGTTGTTTTGCTTGCTTTACATGAGTTTAGGGTAACATTTTGCTGGTCGGCTGCTGCTAAACTGTAATTTACTCTTGAGCTGTATGTGACCCACTGGAACAGACGTGCGGTTTTCAAGGGTCAGTTACATTTTAGTTACAGCCGACCGCCAACATATTATTTTAAATTTTCGTTCAGCAGGTAAAATAACATAGGAATACGTCTATTGCCATATGCTAGCTCACTGCAGACAGCCGGCTTAGAATTACCGAAGATATAAAGGATCAGGGAAAGTCTCAAGAAAAAGACTCCTATGCCGAAATTACATGTGGTAATGAAAGTCTGATACTGGCGAAACTACAGAAGAAAACGGTTGCATAATTGATGCTGAAATACGCGAAGATGATGTTGATAAAATACCTCAAGTTGAAGTTATTGAATAAGAGAATGAAGAACGATCCAAAAATTCTGATGATGAAAACACAATGGTAACCGAAGTGATTGAAGTGGAAGTCCATCACAACTCACAGGATGATACATTAAACTATCTTCAAAAAAGACGGATAGCCATACGACAAGAGGGAAAAAAAACGGACGAAGTTATCTGGAATCCAGGGCTCAAAGTTGACGAAAAATGCTGCGATACAGGACACAGAGTTTGACAAGGAAGTGATGCAGATGGATATATAAGTTGATGACGACTGTTTTAGGAATGATGGTATTTGGAAAGCTGAACAAAATGACCTAAAGTTAACCTTGAAAAAGGAAGATGTAAAAGTAGACATTTACAAAACGTCGACACTGTCTTTGATCTTGACGGAATCCTGAGTAGTGAAAAGGTGCCATTAAAAAGGCAAAATTTGTCTAGAAAATTGTGAGATGTAGAATTACCTTTCTATATTTCCACATTCCTAATTATAGCTACTCTCAATGTAAACGTTTCAAATGAAATGAAAAAAGCAAATGAAGCTAATTAACTTGATGTTATATCATAAAATGGATATTTTGTTAATACAATAACATAACAATAAAAATGATGAGAATCTTGATCTGATCAAAGAGCGTTGTAAGATTTATTCTAACTACACAAATAAACTTAAAGGTGGAACTGCAATTCTCGTTGATAAAGCTTTAATTGTGGAAGTACTGTAGGAGGAACTAGATGTATATGGTCGAATAATTAGTATTAAATGTAAATTTTGTGATTATGAAATTATATTGTCCATGTCTCTTCTCCATCGGGATCAACAAAAAAGGAAGATAGGGAAAAGCTTTACAATGAAGATCTGTTATACTTTTTACGAAATATCACCCAAAACCTAATCCTTGGCGGTAACTGGAATTCTGTAACAAGTAAGCGAGATGTATCTGACCCTGACAGCAACCTAGTTTCCAAAGCATTTTGTAAACTAAAAAACAGTTTAGGGTTAAGAGATGTTTGGTTTCTTGCTAATCACATGGTGCAATACAACTATGGTTCGAGAATTGACAGGTTATATGTAAAAGGACTATTTGAAAACGTCTCAGATGTTCAAAATATTCCGATAAGCTTGTCTGACCACTGTATGGTTAAGTGCTTATTTAAAATCAATAATGAAGACATAATTGGTAGGGGATACTGGAAGCTAAACACTTCCATCCTTAGTCAGGATATACCGTAGTGAAAAGTAATTTTGATAATTACTGGAAAAGACTGAAAATGGGAAAATGTAGCTACAGAAACATATTTGAGTGGTGGATTTTTGCAAAAGGGGAACTGATGAAGTTCTTTAAAAAAATCATCTAGAATCAGTAGCCAAGAGAGGTATGGGTTATAAATGTCCTTAAAACCCGGTTCAGTGAATTAATGGGTTTTGACTGTGTCTGGTGAAAAGTTTGAAGAAGTCAGTACAATAAAAACAAGGATAAATTGTACTGAAGATGGAATGCGTGAAGGAATTAGATTTAGGGCGAAAATATAGGAAAAAGTACAAAGTGAGAAAGTGTCTCCACAGTTACTTAAGAAACAAAAGAATAGCAAACCAATTATGTAGAACATTGTGACGGAAAATTGGAATAAGTTGAATAATGTTAGGGCAACATTACATTATGCTAAAGGTTACTGTGGAAAGTTATTAAAAAAAAGGAAAAAAAATCGTAGTGAAAAAGAACAAGAGAAAATATAAAATTTTATCGTGAAGGAAATTGAAAAAGAAGATAACGATGGTCTTATTTCTGAATTTCTGAAAAGGAAGCTAGAAAAATAATAACAGAAATGAGAAATGGAAAAGCTCCAGGCCTAGATGGGCTTTCTGTGGAGTTCTATAAACAAATGTGGCTAATTATTAATAGGAATTTCACTGAAGTGACAGAGTTTATTTTGGAAAGCAACTTGATGTCAATTAAAGTCAATAATGGAGTGGAGATGTTAATTCCAAAAGAAGGCGATTTACAGTATTTATCTAACTGGAGACCCTTTACCATGTTGAATGTTGACTACAAGATTATTACAGAACTGATTGCCAACAGACTAAAATTAGTATTGTCAAAAATTATCTCAAAGGAGCAGTTTTATAGTGTGCCAGGAAGGTCTATTAATCTCTGTAATATGATGATTAGAGACATCACTTATCAAATGAAGAGAACCTGAAAGCCGCCATAATCAAATTAGATTGGAATAAAGCCTTTTACCAAGAAGACATAAAATTTCTGTATAAAATAATGAAAAAACCTGGTTTCGATGAAAAATTCACAGGTGGGATGAAATGACTACATAGTGATGCAGTAAGTTATTTATGTATTAATGGAAATATATCTGAAAACTTTGCAATAAAAAAATTCTGAGAGGCAAGGATGTCCTCTTTCAATGATGTCATTTATAATAGCCCAAAAACCATTGTATAGGTGATTAAAAGATAATTTGATAATGTATACTCCTAAATTTCCCAACGATCTTAAAGTACCAATTTGTGGTTTTGCTGATGTTTCATCTGTTATAATTTCTTGTGACGAGGGAATAACAGTGTTTTGATTAAAATAAGAATGAGTTCGCCACAGGAGTAAAACTGAATATGGAAAAAACAAGTATTTCTGGAACTGGGAAATGGAAAGGTAGGTTGTCATGGCCAGTAGGTGAGTTGAAAATATAGAGCGTTGTAGAATTTTTGGAGTAACATATTGTAACAGCTATTGTGACACTTTGAAGATTAACTGGGATTTAAGTTATAATAATTTTATAAAGTCAGTTACTCTGCTAGGTTTAAGGAAATTGACTTTATTTTAGAGGGCAAATTTACTAAATTCAAAAGTCGTTTCTAAAGTCTGGTATATAGGTCACTCCTTTCCTATGGCAAAAGAAATTGGTACAAATATTGAGAAATGTATATGTAAATATCTTTGGAATGAGAACTACCAGCCCATAAATAGGAAACCTCTGTACCTTCCGAGGTTAAGAATAGGAATTGGCACTATCAATGCATATATAAAATCTCAAGCAATTTTTGATAAAGATTTCTTAAAATGTTTAGCACACAAAGGTCCAGGTATAGAACCTGTTATGTACTATAGCCATATAAGAATACGAAGGGATTCAGAGCCAATGAAACATGGTTTTTCGACAACACCATTTTATCAAAGCATCGAATAAAGGTGAAAGTTGGCAAGTGTATATTTTATAACCCTACCTAATTTTTACAAGTATTATTTAGTACCTAAGTTCAATAGTTCTGGTACTTATCAGAGTAAAAGTGTGTTTCCTATGCCAAAGCCATCAAATTCGCAGGTAAGGGTTTTGAACGCAGTAGTGACGTTAAACTATAACGTCATGATGCTCCACCCACAGTGAAGGGTTTACATATGAGGAAAACGGGTCTTCACTGTGGCTCTGCCCACTTGGTGATGACATATTCACTAATTGATAGTACCCAAGGCCAAGAGAAAGAGAAGGTGTGCTCACTTCCCTCCAAATCTCCCATGTAGGTGGAGCTTTGTCTGCTTCCTTATTGCGTCAGCAGGTGAATTGCCGTAATGAGCATGTACCTCTAAGATGCGTCATCGCCTACATAGTTACTCCAGGAGGGAGGCTACGGCATCCGATTGGGTAGACCTTGTCTCTCTTGGCCTTGTTAGTACCCATCCAAGGCTTCAGCAATACCAATGATGGTGAGCAGTTGCTGGGACTAAGTTGTTTTTGTCATCGTCCCCTTGATAGCATTATCATATTTTTCTCAGTAATTTTCTTATTATTATTATCAGTTCATTTTATCCTCTTTATCATTATAAAAAGATATTATTATTATTATTATTATTATTATTATTATTATTATTATTATTATTATTATTATTATTATTATTATTATTTTGTGGAGCTTTCATTGCAAATAAACTTAAGGAACAGCAGTTGCTGGGACTAAGTTGTTAGCTTGGATTTCTTCCATTTTCTTGATATTGCAGGAGGTGGTATTGTTTCTGCTTTACAAATAATTGCCAGAGTGTTGTAGAACAGGCTCTGTGACGGCCTTGTGGCATTTTTGAGGCATGCATGTAACGCTGAATGGCGGAGGGACTTCAATTTGAGTGTCACCTCAGGTGAGGTGACACCTCCTGCAGTCGTCCTCCACCTCTTCAAAAAATTTGTGCCAGTAGGGCACTCCAGCCCTCTTGGCTGGATGGAGGCCATCATACCTTCTTGGAGGGCCTGTGCCTTGGTGATGGCCACCAAGAGGTTGGAAACTTGCGTTTTCCTTGTCATGGAACCTGGCTCATCAACTGGAGACACCTGGTTGTTGATCGAGGGAGTGGGTGTAGGGTCAGGAGCATCAGGCAGGTCCAGAGCTTGGGCAGGGAGGCCAGAAGCGGCATGAGCAGACTGTAAAAACAGGAGGAATATATATGAGAAAATTGGAAAAATGTTCTGTGAATGAATGGAAACTATGCAATAACTTTATAATCAGCAATAGTTAAGCATGGAAACACAATAAAATAAGACACCATCGGAAGTCCCAACATCTTTGGCTTCCTCTGATGCACAATGCTGGGCATGAGGAAGCGGAAGATGCTGAGGATCCACTTCTCCCGGTCTGTCATCCGTCTACCCGCCCCTTGGCCACTCTTCTCTCCTGTGAGCCACCCAAAACGGCCTCCCTGAGGATTGCATGAAACATCACGTCTGCAGTTCACGGCCACCCACGGGAGGAACAAGTGACTGGCCCTTCTCTTCAAAGGCCCTGCAGACCTTCGCCTTATCCTTGTATGCTGTGAGGCCCTTATTATAAATAAACTCTGCTTCCTTCTCCAGCCACTCACCAACAAGCCTCTCATTCTCCTCCAAGAGGATGACAGAGGGGTTCTTCTTATGGCCCTGGCCTCCTGTAGTAGGGCCAGCTCCTTCGGGAGTCCTGTCGTCATCATTGTCGTCACCCCCCTCGTTCTCAGCATCCTCCAACACAAGCGGAAAAGATCCTCCCTCCTCTTCTAGGTCGCTCTCCATCGACAGCTCACCGCCCACAAGGTGAAGCACCACAGCAATATCGCTGCTGTCTGAAGGGGCAATAGCACCACCCGCTACTGTAGGAGGCTTCGCATAGGCAGCAACTCCAGCTAGCAGAGCTCCTGGGGTTCTCAAGGCCCCCTTCCTTGTCCTCTTGATCAAAGCTCCCTTAGGCATCTTGATATCGCTTTCTAGAGAAAGCATAATGGACAATTAACAGGAGGGCATTAATGGAGAGAGCAGTGCAGGTAATTGTTCTGGAGAGCACTGACCCACAAGCATTTTGCCTGCCCTTTATCCAAGGTCACAGTGTTGCCAATTCTTGCATGCGGTGCAGGGTTTGTTTTATCTACTCCATATACACCATGCAAAGACCACGTAGTTTCTTGAGGAGCCCTGGAGCGGCATGGGACCACAGGTAAGGTCCAGCGGTACACAGTCACTGAGGCTGTACACCATGCTGTGTGGGTTGGGCCATTTTAAATGACAGTTGACGTGGCCACCCATGCACAGTTTTGAGCAGGTTGAAAGGTTCGTGGCTCCCAGCAAATGCCCCGACCAAGTGGTGTGTAAAGGTCGACGCCAAGGCCATCGGGGCGGATTTACATAGTTCACGCTATACCTTGTATTTTCCGTGCCCAATTTTCGGCTGTGCCTGAAAAATGCGCCTTGATACATGAATGTGTGAAATTAGCATGACTGGTTCCACAGTCTCTTGGATACTGGCCAACTTCCAGTACTCCTCCTCAAAATGACGTGTTGTTTAACAGCTCCTGCCCGCACTGCTTTCCAATCATTTTGTCAACCATTACCAAGTGTTATAGAAATAATTGTCTATTCCACTATAGTAAATCTTGCCGTGAGAGGACATCTCCTCACTTGTATACAAACGTGGCAACTGAAACACAAACGCAGTCTTGCAACCACGGGGACAATTCCTCATCCTTCTGGCCATTATCAATTTGTTGGCCCAAACTGTGTATATCATATCCATTCACTGCCTACCCAGTGGATGGGAGAGCGTCATGTCGTCATATTATGTTTACGTCACGAATTGTTTTAGGATCCTCCAAATCTGAAATTTCGGTTTCAACTATGACTTAATTTTACTCTATAAATATAAAAACTATCGAACTTGTCTACTAAAGGTAGTTGCAAAAAATAAGTAGGCTATAAAATATGGACACTTGCCAATTTTTCTTAGCTTTATCTACGATATTATTGATAAAAAGTTTCTGCCAAAACTATGTTTCATTGGCTCTGAATCCCTTAGTATTTTCAGAAGCAATACAGGTGGGACAGAGACCATTTTCTCTAAACATTTTCAAATTTTATCAAAAATCAGTTGGATTTTAGTAATGAAATGCAGTGCTATACCCTTATAAAAACCAAAAGGGTACTGGGGTTTCATTATAATATATATAGTTTCCTGGATATATACAATACATTATCAATATATATACCAATTTCTTTCGTTAATAGATATATATAAACTTTAGAAACGCCTGAAGTGATTTATATACAATCAAAGTAAAATATATATATTTCCTTAAACCAAATATAGACTTTATAAATATTATATAATAAAAGGAGTTAATATAAGTTATATATGTATATATATAGTTATATATATATATAAATATATTTACAATATCTATATTTTTCAACTCACCTATTTATATGCAATCATTTCTTAAGAAATACTTATATTTTCCATATATAGTTTTATATATTATATATATATATTCTTATATTTATACAATACATGTTATATATATATCACATAAATTATATCAGATATAAACATAACAAAACCACAAGCGATATGTTTAAGATCGTTGTGAAATTTCCTGCATGTTTGGGATCAAATTATCTCTAATTATACAATAAATGGGGTATAAATGGACATCATTGAAAAAGGACAGTCATGGAATAATACTTCAGAGATGTCATTATGTATATAAACCACTGGTGAAGTATTTCCTTTCCTCAATATATCCCTGAAAATATGTTATGGTGTTCAAATCACATTTTGTGCTGCTGATTAGTTCACCATGTTTGCTCTTCAGACACAGGGCTGTTTTGAGCAGTGGAATTTATCATTTCTAAGAAATTCCTAAAACTGCCCATATGAAAATATATTACTTCTGGATGTAGAATGAATTGGTAGTATTAAAGGATTGTTTGTAGCTTTCTGATTGGACTATAATCATGGTGATGTGGTAAGCCTGGTCATAATGTGGTGACTGAAGTGCGACAAATGAGACCACAGTCCAACTTTTGGCAAGGTGGGTGGATATCGTCTCCAAAACGCAAAACACCTGAGTTACGGCGGATGGGCTGATGAGATGGTATTCATTTATACCTCTTGTGGCTGACTAAATAGTGTGTCATCTGAAAGTCCTGATTTTGTCCGTCGCTGGTTCGATCCCACGGCGGTGGACTTATTATCACCTAAAAATTCCCCTTCGGTAACATATATGAAAATATATTACTTCCGAGAGTAGATATGGATATATAGCGATCGTTTGTAGCTTTCTGATTATATGAATCATGATGTGATAAATAGTCATAATATGGCTACGTGCGACAAACGCACTACACGGCCAACATGGCAGAGGTGGGTGGATATCGTCTCCAAAACGCAGCCTAGGAGTTGACGGGTGGGCTGATGGGAGATGGTATTCATTTATACCTCTTGTGGCCGACTGGTTAGTGTGTCACTGTAAGCGAGGCCACTGAGAGCATAAGGCCATTTCACCCGGGCATTTAAATCCAGATACGTTTCGCTATAGGCTGACCGTGCTGAGTGTTAAAGTCCATCCGGGTCACTGATCAAGAGAGGTCACGCTATTGGAGTCAAATTCTAACGTGAAATTTAGGATAATACATTTAAGTGCTGGTGCATTTTGTGGCTCTATGAGTTTATGTGGTGGAACAGATTATTGAATTTGAAAAATAATATTTAAAGAAGAAAGACTAACAGAGTTTTGTGTACAATACCAACGTCTTGCAACCTGGAAGAAGATGCGACCTACAAGTGCTGCGTACCTAAATGCAAATTACGACAACGGATCGAAAGTTAATATTTTAGGTTTCCCTGAAAATGAAGAAGTGAAAGAGACGTTATTAAGGAACATCAAGAAAGAATTTTGTATGTTTATAGAATCATCACATATATAGTTGACAGCTAGTTTCTTAAATATCTCTCTCATCTCTCTCTCTCTCTCTAATAATTTCATATATATATATATATATATATATATATATATATATATATATATATATATATATATATATATATATATATATATATATATATATATATATATATATATATATATATATATATGTTATATTATATATATATATATATTTATATATATATATATATATATATATATATATATACAATGGATATGTCATACAAACGTCCTTTAATATCCAATTCACTATATATAGTATTTTCATATATGTTACCGAAGAGATTTTGTTGATAAGCACCGTCCCTTTACTAGTTTTATGGATGGACGAGAATCAGGATATGTGATATATATATATATATTATATATACATACTATATGTATGTATATATGTATATATGTATATATCAGGACTATAATATGTGATTCCTCGTCCGTATTTGTATATGCAAATAATATATCCAATGATATTACTTGTCAGATTATACTAATTTTATTGGTAATGTGTCATTAAATCATTAAAAATATGTTGCTATACAAGTACAGTTAATTGCACATATGGAGTAATAGGCTAGCATAAAACTTTATTTCAGTTTTTAGTATGATGGTATTATTTTTACAGTTTTTTATAATATATGACTTGTTTCTTTGGTAAAATAGATGGTCTTAAAAAAAAATTTATTTTTTCAATTAAATATTTGATATGTTGCTATCTGTCGCATATCATTGCACTTGCAGGTTTGTGAGCTGCATTTCCATCCTGATGATATTGAGGGAAACTTCTATTGTTAATGACAAACTGGAAGGAAAATAACTGTTGCAAAATTAAAGCATCCATATATTAAAGTAAAAACTGTTCTACAGTGTTTCCAAACTATCCTCAATATTTGAACAAAACTGAACATCGAAGAGTCATTTGATTCTAAAAGACGAAGAATAGAAGAAACCTTCAATCAAAGTAGCAATTGAAAGCAGTACATCGGATGGTAAGGAATACGAAAGCAAATTGGATTTAGGGATTTGCAAAGGACTTTCGAGGAAACTTAAGCTGGATAAGTACTGGAACATAATTCACAAAGAACCTTATCTCTTGATTAGTCACATATCGCTTTCACCTTCTCCTAATATGATGATGTGTGTTACTGATACATCCTGATAAATCTGTCCAGGTTTATATCGAGGATGTGCCCTTACGTGAGTTGCATGACTATATCATTCCTTCTCGTGTGCAAGATACAAATACCATTGGTCATATTAACAAGAGATGAGAAACTATGACAGACAAAGTAGCTCTTCCATAAACCCAGTTGCTGTTATTCAATTAATTTTAACTTTTCTAATCACTATAATAGACAAACCATTCAAGCATTCAGTGACTTTGAAATTTATCTTTGAGCAACTAAACTTGATGACTCAAAAAGAACATTCAGTATTCCACAGATCTTTTGGTTTCTTCATCTTTGCTATGCAATATTTCACCTCGAGGTTACAGATTCTTTAGGGATAGAAGATGGTTAATTTTACCAGTATGTCAACGACCAGGCGGGTTTTTATATCTAAACAACTTAGTCCAGAAACTGAGCAGTATGATGAACATTTTCTTTCGTATATCAGGCAAAATCAAAATCATTACAACCACAGACAAAACAGTAACATTAATGATTGACGAGATACATTTAAAACCTTTTTTGATTATAAGGAGGTGCTGTAATAGGATCTGCATTTAACAGTAATGAAGCAGCAACCACTGTATATGCTTTCATGATAGGTGCTGTTCTATCAAAATTTCGAGATGTGGTACATATTATTCCGGTAAAAACTATAAAAGCAGAAACGCTATTCAATGTTATAAAAAAAGTAATACTAAGGTTGGAAAAAAATTGGATTTTAAGTAATCAGTGTTAAAGTACCGATAATAATGCGATAAATGGAAAAGCGATGTCGCATTTGCAACCCCACCAAAGCTGTCAATTGCCTATCCTCATCCAGCTGCAAAATGCAGACCTTTGTTTTCTTGTTTGATACTGTACACATACTGAAGTGTGTCAGAAATAACTGGTTGGTCTCAAAGATGAATCCAAAACAATGGTATTTCCAAAATTTCCATTCAACGAAATTTGTACTGAACCAAATGTATCCTTTGCTCCTGGAATTAATTAGAGGATTTGCATTTAGTAGAGTCAGAATTATTGTTAAGACAGTCTTATAAGTTAACAATAAAAGCATTGCGGCCATCGTCATTTGAAAACAGAACGTGAATTTAGTCCTAAAATTTTTTAATGAATATATTATTTAAGCAATGCGAAATATTGAAAAGAGAAAAAATTGCCCTAATTACAATGATACAGCAAATTTTATAGAGATATTTTGGATTTGGTGGTCAATAGTTAATGAAGTCAATATTCAAAGGGAAAAGAATTAATAATGAATACTGTACCCCACTTACGTGTGATGAAAATGATAGAAAATACAATTTTCTGTTAAGATTTCTAGACTGGTTAGATAATTGGGAGAAAATTCCAGGAGGAAAATTAACAAGGGAAACATTCACATCGTTAAAAAACACAACGTATGCAATTATTGAATTAACCAAATATTGCAAAGATGAGCTTAATCTGAATTATATTCTTCCAGGAAAATTTCAAACAGATCATTTGGAGTCCAGATTTGGGAATATCGACAACTTGCTGGGGAAATTATAAATATCAGTTAGGCAAATGTTTGAATGCGAGAAGAAAATTAGAAAAATATCATTAATGAAAATGTTTTACCCTTCTAGGGAAAAGGTATCACACTAAAAAATTTTATTGCGATAAATTGGGCAAACATGAATAACTCTGAAATAGATGAATCTTTCTGATATTGATATTAAAGGTAACACAACATGATATAGAAGGATGTAATGGTGTTTCTTCCTGTTATAACTTATTTAGCAGGTTACTGTTGTTACAGTGTAAATAGAAAATGAAATGCAAATCATGCCTAGAGATCTTAACAAGAGCTGAAGTTACCAACGAAGAGGAAGACCAGGATTCAATTTAGATTATACAAAGGGTGTCAGCAGAGGGTCCTTGTTTTTCCCTGACAGCGCAACA
>NC_089786.1:29833310-29858310 GCF_040412425.1 Macrobrachium rosenbergii
CACACAGGTAACGAAAAGCGAAAGAAATGTAAAAATGCGACAAAAAAAAAAGTGTAAAAGAAAATCTCATAATAACTAACATTCATTAGGATATCACCCTTAATATCAATGGTATTAATGATAGACTGAAACAAGAGATGTTACATTCATTTAACACCAATAAAATAGACATTCTTTTAGTTCAAGAACACAATGTTAAGGATATTAAAGATTTAGAGTTTGCCAGGCAGGTATAATATCATTTTCAATCCAGCCATTTGTCTTTAGGGTGGAACCTGTATTCTTATCAAGAAGACTTTAGATTTTGTAATAAAGCACGTTGAAAGAACATGTTCTGTACATGGTGAGGTAAATGGTGGTAAGAATTGCATTTTTAACATTTATGCTCCCTCAGGTCGTAATCATACAAAGGAACGGGAAGAGCCTTTTTGTCAAAAAATTGCCCTACTACTTACGGTATGATAATAGTCATACTATTATGGGAGGTGTTTGGAACTGTGTTTTGAGTCCTAAAGACAGTTCTAATAATAATGAATCAAACGTGTCAAAGTCACTTCTTAGATTAATTAGGACCCTTAGATTTAATGATGTATGGTTTTTGTATAACAGGGAACCCCAGTATACTTACGTACGCACAAACTTTGGTTCACGCATTGATAGATTGTACTGTCAGACTCTCAAAGACAATGTAATTTCAAGTGAAGTGATACCTGCGTCTTTTCTGATCATTCTGCTGTCATTTGCAAAGTTAAGATTAATACAAACATCAGTGCTGGGAATTCATTTTGGAAACTTAATACTAGTTTATTAAAAGACGAGGAAATTAAAGAAAAGTTTGGGAGTTTGTGGACCTTTTTGAAAACGGGCAGAAGGAACATGTATCATATCAGTAATTGGTGGAATGATTTGTGAAACAGAAATAAAACAATTCTTTGTCAGAGAAGTTAGAAGGATTAGCAGGCAGAAATAGGGAGTCATCGATTATTTTGAAGCAAAACTAAGGAAACAATACATGAAACTTAGCGTGTCAGGAAATGCAGATTATGCAGACATTAGTATTCTCAAAGACAGAATAAACAATTTAACATCTCAGATGTTGGAAGGGGTTGAAATAAATCGAGAATTCAAGACAGGATTGAAGGGGAAAAAGCCTCCTCTTACCTTCTTGGGCAGCAAAGAGCAGTAAATAGCAAAAAGGTCATGACAGAAATAGTAGTTAGAACGAAACATAATTCCGAATCTTGATGAGGGTACTGGTCTTACAAATAGCCATGCCATTGACCATTATGTGTTTAGGTATTACCAAAATCTTTACGGGAAAACATCTGTGATGTACCTATGCAAAACTTTTTTATGCAGTTTGTAGAAAAAAAAATTGACGGTTTCTGATAATTATATATTCCATAATATATCATTATCAAGTATCTCCAGAGAGATACGTGATGTTATTAGTACCATTGCCAACAATAAATGCGCTGGTATAGACGGGATCCCAATAGAATTTTATAAGGTATTTTGGGAAGACATTAAGCATAAACTAAAATTGTTGCTTGAAAATATTACGGAAATGAAAACTCTCTCCAGGAGTCAGGGTACTGCACTGATCATTCTCATATCGAAAGGTACTGATGGGAGTACTATGGCTGATTGGAAACCGATTTCATTGTTGTGCTGTGACTGTAAGATACTGGCTAAGATAATTGCGAAAAGAAAATGCAAACAGTTATTTCCAACCTTATCGGTCTTGAACCATTTTTTTATGCCTGGAAGATCCATAAATGCACGTGATACTTTAATTAGAGATATTGTGTAATACTGTAATGAGAAAAGAGTTCAAAGTGCTATTTTAAATCTTGATTGGTCGAAAGCATTTGGCCGAGGTGATATTAATTTTGTATTTCTTGAAAGACTAGGTTTTTGTGATGAGCTGATATCCTGCATTAAGATATTATACAAGAATATTAGAAGTTGCTGCATTGTTAATGGTAACACTGGTAGATATTTTAGTGTGCAGATGGGGGTCCAACAAGGCTGTCCTCTTTCTGTGCCTCTTCATGCTGTTTTCCAGGAACCTCTGTAATTGCTATAAAAAGAAAAGTCGTATTGAACATTTGCCCTTACCAAATGAGTTCTTGGGTTTGCCTATGATTCAAATATTTCCGTTGCCAGTGATAGGGGAGTTTTGGAGATTAGCACATCAGTGTCCAAATTTGAAGCAGCCACAGATTTCCTGCTAAATAAAACTAAGACGAAAATACTCCTATTTGGATTAGGCCCATGGAGTGATAGGTCTGTATGGCCTTTACCATGGCTTCATGGATATACAGGTTCTTTTACAACCCTGGAATTTTATTTTCTGATAATTATGAAATAGCTGTCAACTCTTTGTGGGCTAATATATTATGTAAAATTAAGAATACTTTGGCGAGCTTTCAAAATAGAAGACTTGCATTACATGAAAAAACTGTTATTGTCAATACCTTGATTTTTCCAAAGACATGGTATATTTCCCATATTTACCCTTTTCCTGTCAAATATGCAAAGCTGATAAGTAAATTAGTTTTCTTTTACATTTGGGGGGAAACAGTGAATTTATCAAGTAACACTTTAACGAGGAGTCAAAGATTGAAGGAGGGATAGGACTGATAAATCTTTTATGGAAGACACAAAATAATCTACCTGCCTCTTTCTTAGAGTTACACTTTGATGAAGAATACAGTTCTGTTAAATTATTATAACAATTCACAAATGAAAGGCTTGTTTTCTGAAAATTTAAGACAAAGAGGCAATTCATGTATAATGGCACCTATGTATTCTGAGGTCTTAGTAACAATTAGAAAGCGTAAAACAGTCCAGAATTTTCCTTTTCTTAAATCGAGAACTATATATGTGAGCGTATTGCCAAAAGTTCAACCAACTGTTGAGAGTAGATACCCCCTTCATAATTGTCCTTTGATTTGGGAAAACTTCAATATGAAATTTCTTTTTGCTGCTGATATGGAAATAATATATAAATATATTCAAGAAATTTTGCCCAATAAAAAAAAAGATTAAGAGAATGAAAATAACTCAAGACTCTCATTGCCAGTTTTGTTAAGCTGAGGAATCAAATATTCGCATGGTATATTTCTGCAGGAAAATTGCAAATATAATAGTCTGGTTGAAGGGAGTTTTGAAGCATTTCTGCAATTTTCTGATCTGTAATTTCATTAGAATTATGTATTTTGATTTCTCAGAAGCATCGAAGAAACAAAGGAACATAGCAACTTCAATTTTGTCAAGTTATATTGTAAATATATGGTTCTTTAATTAAAGAAAAGAATGTGCCTGAAAGTTTGATTATGAAGAAAATAAAAGCTTCCATTATACTCAACCAAAGAGATGTGAAAAGCATTTTAAAAGATAAAATGTTTAAGCTTTACACAAGAATTTTTTTAATATTGGGAGCAATGCACAGTATTCTAAATGCAAATGTACGTAGTTCGAGATTGGCTGTAATCTTTTGTAAATAATTTATTGAATAAAAACTTTTTAAAAAATCATTGTTCACTTATATATGGCAATTTAAAATGCATATTCAGTTTATCAACCCTTGGTATATCTATCTTGCTACTTATAATAAGAGATTTACTTAGGAACTTCTATTTCTCTATATGTTATACATTTCTAGGATAACCATTATTTTTGAAATAATTTAAAAGAAATTTTATTTCTGAGTCAAATGACTGCCAAGGGCTGCCAAAAGAATATGTTCTATGTATTAAAGTCTTTATGTTATCTATTTTAAAGTTAAAGAACGTAGCACTTTGGAGATTCGTTCACAGACCGGTAAAAGTGAACTTTCTGAAAATGCTAAAACTTAAGAGTGACTTACTGTTTACGGTAGTTTTGGTAATGCTTACATCCACAAAGTTAAGAATATAATTTTCTTCACGTTCTACGGTAAACTGAATAAAAGGGTGTTTACTATTTATGGAATCATGGAACTGCTGGACGTTACTTAGATGCCTGAAAACCAAAAATGTGTCGTCAACGTACCTGTGATAAATGATTGGTTTAAACTCTAGGGGGTAATCATCAAGCCATCTTTTTTCATGACAACACAGAACTATGTTGGCCATTGGGGCTAAAAGTGGAGATCCCATGGCGAAACCCTCTAATTGTTTGTGGTGCAAATTCGTTTATGCGTAAGTTAAGGAGCATTTTAAAAGCATTCTTTGAAATATTTCTCACTTGTTCAATGTTATTGTAAACAGAGTTCAAAACTATATCAACTGTTTCTTTGATAGGAACGTTTGTGAATAGGGAGGTAACATCAAAGCTTGGTAGCACTACACCTTCGGGTATTTCATAAGAATTGATGTTGTTCTTGAACTCATATGTGTTTTTTAATGTGTACTGATTTTCTGTCAATGGCTGTAGAAAACTGATTAGAAATTTCGTTAGTTTATAGGATGGTGCTGTAAAAACAGACAGGATAGGACTTAATGGTATTCCATTTTTTATGAACTTTTAGTAGTCCGTATAATATTGATGGTGAAGACCCACTTACAAACAACTTGTTATATTATTCTTCACTGATCGAACCATTCTTTCTGAGCTTTCTTGACTGGTAATTAATCTTGTCTGGTTTATTCACGTTTGTTTTATATATATCTTCTTGAGGACATTTCATAAATTTTGAATCGTCAGAGATTACACCTTACATCTTTTCAACGTAATCATTTCTGTTTAACATAACAATGCCGTTACCCTTATCTGGCTTAGATAATACAATGTTCTTATTCATTTTCAATTTCTTAAGTATAAACATATCCTTAGTGGAAATGGTGTTAAACGAATAGCGAGAAAACTTTGGGATTTTAGTGATACTGCTTTGTACATTATTCACGCATTCCCCAAATTCTCTTTTATAGATGGGTTGTTGTTTTAGTCGGTAGAGCAAGTGCTCGAAGCACAACAAAATGGACTTCTTGGGGTACTTGAACAGTGGGAGGCAGAGGTTCATTCCTAGTGATAACAGAAACTTTTCTCTGTTACTGAGTGCATAGTTGGAGTGATTGTATATGCAATTGTCCTCGTTGTTTTGGTTCAAGTCGAATGATCCTCCCCAGTTGACAAACTTTCTTCCGTGAACACTTATTACCTGTTTGTTATACCTCAGGAAGGAGTTTAGAACAACATTTTTCACATGAGTACAATCGGGATTGCTAAGAGCATTTCTCACCCGATCCTCAATGGCGGCGATATCTTACTTTAGTCGGGCAGACTGTCTCCGTTTGTGGTCAATTTCTTGCAATAAAAGAATCTGTTGACAATCCTCATAAGCGGCCGTTTGGGTGAGGTTCATTCTATACACTTTAAACCTTAAGCATTTTAACACGATATTCTGCGAAAGGCATCTTTTCAGAAAGACCAAGTCCAACGAAGCCTTTGACTCTTGCTTTGCCAGCTTTTACTACTCCCGTACGTCTCTGGTAGTCTGGGCATCATATCTTCTTTGGATTACATTGTAAGCAGACGAATATTTAGGAAATCTCAGTCTCAGTAGAAAAAAGAAGAGCACAAGTTAAGAACCACCACGTTTTCTTTGCGGCGCGTTTCGTTGTTTCTTCACAACAACATTTTCAAGCCTAAAAGAGACATTACACTATTGTAATAGCTATAAGGTTGTACCATCATTATTGGCTAACAAAGCTGAGTAAAGGTGACAACAATAGAGATAATTGATAAAATCTTTAAAGATTTCATCAGTTATCTCTATTGGTGTCACCTTTACTTAGCTTTGTCAACCAATAATGATTGCAAAGTCTTTTAACTATTAAAATAGTGCAAAGGCTTAATGTTGTCATGAAAAACAAGGAAACGCGTCTAATCTGGTGGTCTTTTGCCCAAACACACACACACACACACACACACATTATATATATATAATATATATATATATATATATATATATATATATATATATATATATATATATATATATGTATGTTTATATATATATATATATATATATATATATATATATATATATATATATATATATATATATATATATAATAAGAAAGCTACAAACGTCCTTTAATATCCAATTCCTCTACCTAGTAATATATTTTCATATATGTTACCGAAGGGAATTTTAGGTGATAATAAGTCCACCGTCCCGTGGGATCGAACCAGCGACGGACCCGGTGACACGCTAACCACACACAGTCATTCTCCGTCCGTCGCTGGTTCGATCCCACGGACAATGAACAATACACTAAAACTTTTATATATAATATATTACACACACACATATATGAATCACGGTGATGTGATAAAT
This sequence comes from Macrobrachium rosenbergii, assembly GCF_040412425.1. Taxonomy (NCBI): domain Eukaryota; kingdom Metazoa; phylum Arthropoda; class Malacostraca; order Decapoda; family Palaemonidae; genus Macrobrachium; species Macrobrachium rosenbergii. The sequence goes on from NC_089786.1 coordinate 29,839,639, forward strand.
AGTCATATATATATATATATATATATATATATATATATATATATATATATATATATATATATATATATATATATATATATATATATATATATATATATATATATATATATATATATATATATATATATATATATATATATATATATATATATATATATATATATATATATATATATATATATATATATATATATATATATATATATATATATATATATATATATATATATATATATATATATATATATATATATATATATATATATATATATATATATATATATATATCGTTTACCATACGAAAAACTTGATGACGACCAAGATCCGTGTATACATGGATGTTGTTGAGGTCTTGACCTAATAATTGAAACAAGTAAATTGACTCATAACACACAGGAATGAGTCGTGTGATTCTCAGCCGTTACTTTAGTTACCTTTTCGTTTGTTGTTTCTGTGAATGTCTCTCTAATAAATGCTGCTGTACGCTGAACACTGAAGCCAGAGGTTCCCAACCATTTTAGCAGGTGACCCCAATCATGCTCCTCCAGCCATAACCACCACCCCACTGGTTTTACACAGTGTATATAACTACATAGTACATGTGTTGCATGTTACTATATTACTAACTGTAGGCTGTAAAAGCAAAGAACGTGTAATTTTCTTGTAAGAGATGCTGTTAAGTATACCTTAGTTTTACCAGACCACTGAGCTGATTAACAACACAAAATGAACATGATTTATTTAATTCACTTTAATGTGAACATTTTCATCAGAAAAACTTGTGTTACATTCCACAAAGGCAAACTAAAGATAAAACTTTCTTATCAACTGATAACTGATTTTAATGGGAGACTTGGGGCTGAATTTCACTGGTAAGTTTGTCCATTCGTGGCTCAATCGTAGAAAGTGCCACTCTTAAATCGTGTTCGGGCTGCAGCCGATTATACTGGCTTCAAATAATAATCAAACAAAAGATGTAATATGGAACCATCCACCAGAAGGGGAAAGAGGAAAAGGGCAAAGGAAAGAGGAGGGAAGTTGGCTGAGGAAAGAGGACGGGAGCGGGGCAAGGAGAGGAGGGGAAGGAGCAAAAAGAGGAAAGGAGAAGTGAACAAAGAAAGAGGAGGAGGAAGAAGAAGAAGAAGAAGAAGAAGAAGAAGAAGAAGAAGAAGAAAGGCTATTATATAGGAGAAAGAGGAGGGCATGGAATGATGGTAAGGGAGTGGGACAAAGGAAAAGGAAGGGGAGGAGTAAAGGGGAAGACGCCAAGGGAAGGAACAGGGGAAAAGGGACCAAGGGAAAGGAAGGGTAGGAGTAAAGGGTAGGAAGGGGAGATATAAGAGAAGGGAGGACGGAGGAGAGACAAGGAAAGAATATGGTGGCGGAATCTTTTGGTTTTAGAAGCCTCAGTATTGTTGTGATCTAATGACACCATTCATTGACAAACTATGGTGCAGTATTTCGTTGGGAAGTGAAGTGCTCAATTTCTGGTATCTGTACACCGCTTTTACATATTTCAGAATTTTAAAGACAGGAAGACTGAAGCCTATACTGCGCATTCCAATTCAGTATACGGGTAAAAATACATCAGCTTACAAACAGATGAGAAAGTTTCTAGAGATCGCTTCTCATTACGCCCATGCAGCTCAAGTGACAATTCGACTGTGTGACTGCCTGGCTCACACTGGCCGTGGACGATTCACTTTCGGAGGACACGAGATTCTGTTCACCTACCAAACCAGTACGACACTCAGGGACACCAGCATTAGACATACATTATTAAAATTTTCTATATATAAATGACGCCAGTAAAGTTGCTTATAAATGTCTTGAGACAGTATTGGTGGTTAGGACATTTGCATTAAAATTATAGTACCCAAGAAAAAAATTTTGATACATAATCCGCAGTAATTTAAGCTATAATTACGGCAACATAGAATATAGCATATGATGAAAACTCCTCATAATAAGGAATTCATATTTTTCTATGTCGTGAGACTTTTCAGTGCTTGGCGACCCCACTGGGGGTTTCGACCCCATGGTTGGGAAAAGGGTGACTTGAGCGGTTATTGACTCTGGACAAAGTGATTCTTGGTTAATAAGAGATATACAGTAGGAACAGTTATAAGAAACCATATGAAAAGGGGTAGAAATTGTAAGTTATTTTACTGATACCAATATCACGTTGAAGAAGAATTTCTCTCATGAATAGTAAATAAATAAATATATATATATATATATATATATATATATATATATATATATATATATATATATATATATATATATATATATATATATATATATATATATATATATATATATATATATATATATATATATATATATAAATGTAGAAGTGGAGGAAAGTATTATTAGCCTATCAATTTTTTATTTCTATATAGGCCTGCTCTAATGCATTTCTATGGTTTTCACCGATTGTATGGTCAGTACCCTTATATATATATAAAGATTAAGAAAAGAAAGGACAGAATAAAGAATAAAAAGTAGCCAAACACAACGAAAGGTTTATAAAGCCCACACCTCGAATTTAATCATTTCGATCTGTGGATTTTCATCGGAGATTTCCTTTTGAAGGAAACGTATTCACATGATCGCATATTTTCCTTCTCTCTCTCTCTCTCTCTCTCTCTCTCTCTCTCTCTCTCTCTCTCTCTCTCTCTGCGTCCCTGCAGCTGTTTGACTTTAGTTCTTTTTTTACGTCTCTATTTCACTGTATCAGTCTACATTACGTCCCCGAGTACACAAAGGAAAATATAATATTTCAAGTTTATTATATTTAAAGCATCAATTGAAAAGATGCAGTTAGCTGTAACTCTGCTTCAGCAACAATAATAGCATTAGAAACATTAAAAATTAAAACAGTTGATTATTTTTATTACTATGAGTAATAAATTTCTGTACTACATTGTGTTTGTTTTTACGCAAGTTTATTCGCTTATTTAGTTTAAATTATCTTCCACAAATTTTCACAAATGTCCAAATGTAAGTATCAAAACAAAAGAGTGGGTTTTCTAAAATCAAGTTTTCAACACTCGGATCTACGCTGCTGCCTCAGCGCTTCTCTGAGTTACGCTCAAAGAGAACACGAATCCATTTGATATCAGCTGAGACTCACTCGGACTGGATGAAACTGGTCCAGGCGAAGACGCGTGCCAAATTGAGCACCAGAGGAAATTTGTTGGCCATGGCCGTTATCATCACAAAAGCCATTTCTGAATATAACCTCCACAGCTTCCCTGCCACATATCACCATTTCCTTTTCTCTCGAGCAGTTGTTCTTCCTTTATAACCTATATTTATGCATAAGGTTAACTTCAGCAGTCGCCACTGACTACATCAATTATCAGTCTGTAGTTGAATCACTCCCCCTTTATTTTCGATAGACAGGCAGACAGACAGACAGGGTGACTGAATAAAACGAAACCCGACCAACTCCCCGGATGAAAGTGAAGAGCAGTGTCGTCTACTGATGCGTTTATTCATCAGTTCCCTTCCAATGGTAACTGACTCAGAGCATAAACATTATCTTCGGAATTCTGTAACAAATGAAGCAGAGAAACAATCCTGCTGCTTCACGCCATTACAATTAGGTGAAGCTTAATTATCTATCAGTAAAAGGGAACCTGTCATTGCTAAGTGAAATATTACAAATTCTCCTAATACATTAACGGCTGGCTGGCATTGAGCACTAAGAAAGGGTTGTCCTTCATGAAATTCGATACTGAAACATGCATTGGCAATTTGTTTCCTCTTAGTATTTTAATATTCTTTCAAAAATAATGATGAACGCTGGCGTGCACATAAAACTAATATACTCTAATTTCCCTAAGACACTGATAACTGCTTTCTCTCTCTCTCTCTCTCTCTCTCTCTCTCTCTCTCTCTCTCTCTAATAGGATTTACTACAAATTCATTGAGACGTTTTTACTTGTCTTTCTCGGCAGTTTTTACTCTACTCTTCTCATGTCTTTCTTCTCTTTTATTCTTCATTCCTCTGACAGCAATCTCTAATCCTATCCCAGCCATCCCCATTAAATGTCTCTCTCTAATACTGGTGCAAGAGAACATATGTAATTTTTTTAATAGCTTTTTTTATGAGCGACCATTCTGAATCAAGGTCTACATACCCAACAGATCCCCAACTAACAAAGTTTCCTGGATTCGTTTAACAAACTCTGCATCATAAATCAAAAAAAAAAAAAAAAAAAAGATAGAAAGAATCTCCATGACACTGACTCCCACTTCATAACACTGAAATGAAATATTTAACGACTTCTCTCCTTCACATCTCAAAACTTGTCATAAGTATGATATAAATAGAACTCTAATAGAAAATCCTTTTGTTTTGGTCTTCGCTGCGCCTGATTATTTCCTCTGGGAACTGTAAAATTATGGCTTCCGCTTTAACAACTTTTTGGATGCCGTTTGTAGTTATTGCTCTTGTGAACGCTTTTCTTTCACCTTGCGCTTTCCCATGTGCTTCCTTTCTCTAACCTGAGCTGTGCAGCCTTTGCCTAAAGGCTCGTTTACACTAGGCTTCACAGCACGCTTCGTAAGTCACCTCTGCCAGCATATTTCCGCCCACCATCGTGCTGCATAACGCGTTTTGCCTGTACACTACGTGGCAGCCACGATGATTGGAAAATTAAGTGATAACTTTTCACTAAAAGGAAATAAAAATCACATAATTGAAAAATGTGTTTAATTTATAACATCAAAATACTTCTTATATAAACAATTTTTATCTCAACATATCATGATCTCATTAAAATATTAGATAAATAATGAAAACTACCCAAAACAGCAATACTTCATAATTATATTGATGAATCATTACACTAAACGACAACTTCTAAAATAGACTTACCTCTATCATTTCCAATGATGAAGTTGACTCGAATATTGTCGTCTTGCAAGAAATGAAGTAAATCATAGCACCAGAGCTTAGGAACATATAAGTCATCTGTTCCAGCTCCTGGTTTTTTCTATTCCCTTTCGGTTTTTTGTTCGCGCGTGTACTGGCCACGTAGCATGTAGATTTTCTTTTTCATATTTTCTTCCGTTATTTTGTCATTAAAATCATCTCTTCCCTTAGTTTCTTCATTGCGGTGTCACGTACATCTCTATTTTTATATGCTTTTAATCTGACATTCCTTAAAGCATGGATAATGCTGATAAGACTATCAAAAAGCGAATTGCTTCTCGTTTCGATTCCATGGCGATTTAGTAAAATACAGTACTCGGTGACAGATGAGTGAGTCTTGCTGCAGGGTTGTCAAACTTGATTTGATGGGTTTGGTTGTGCTCTGTGCGTCCTGAGGAGCAGTTGAGTGGGCGGGGCTAACAAGAATTTGGGAGGAGTTGGTGAAGAGTTTTACATATACAGCAGGCTGTGAAGCCAGTTGCCTAGTGTAAACTAGGCTTCACGTTTGCCTGGTCAGCCGCTCACCATCTGTAATTAAATTCCATAGTGGGAACTCATTTTCACTTACACTGGATTCATAGTAACCCCATTGCCGGACACCTCCCAAGATGAACCTTGAGCTCGTCAACTTAGAGTTGTGTGTGCAAGCAGTACCAGGAAGCAAACATGGTATGTCCTCAGAAAGGAAATGATCAGCAAGTGTACTTTTTCTTCGGCTTTTTTTTTATCATCTCTCTCGCATTTCACCACCTCAAGTAAATTCTTTGTCCCTTCGATATAAACAGCGAACCTGTTATATTAAATGGCTAATTCTTTGAACAGCGCGTAACGTAACTCATGCCCCTTGCCAAGAAGTGAGTAGAGTAAGGCTATACCCTTCAATTTGTGCATTAACTCTTTTTCAGAGAGATAATACTTTGTCAGTAGTCATATCTGGAATTGTTTCCCTTCCAGAAGTGTTATCAGTGCAAGTTACCTACGTAGCCGTTCCTCTGTGATCCCGATTGCCTGGAGAATCCGCCTGTACCGAGGCTGATATAAGTGCATTGCCGATGGGCTTATGGACCACTTGCAGTGACCAGTAACATGTACAATTGATGCATTATTTATCCACTCAGTGAATTGCAATTGTGCTCATTTTCCATCTGTTTACTTCATTGAGATTTACCATCATTCCCACTGTTAATTTGACCATGTTGTGTGTATAAAATAAGCCAGTGTTAAGAAATATATTCTCTTGGCCACCTTCCAATTCTTAATTGTTCTTTCAGTTATTCTGTTTGTTGTCTTACGAGGGGTTTTTGTAAGGCTAAGATTAGTAAAGTAAAAATGTAGTCACCCCCTCGTAATCCATAACATTGGCGACTTTGCCAGTATATTGCTAACTAACAGGCATTAGATTTAATGTAAAATTCAAGCAAAATCATCCCCTATTTTTAGCAATTGATGCAAACCTGCATATTTCTCTTTGAAAGGCAATCTTGAACCAGAAACAGAAGGTAACATAGTTTTTCAAACCAGTGTTTAACTTGTGTATTGAACGTGTGCTAAGGAGTGAGTTAACGATTAATGCATGCTACATTGTAACTTTGTGAATAGGAAGTGAAAGCGAGAGTGAACACAAGAAGCGAAGTGTTTAAGAGGCAAGAGAGATAGGGACATATTAGCAAATTTGATAGGAAACAACTCTTGAAGCAAACCTTTGCATGAATTCGCTAGCCGTGATTAGTAGTAGCAGAAATTAGCTACATAAGTTCAGCGCAAGTATATTGAGAGGAAAGTGTGCAATTTCTCTTCAATTAGGTCCGTGGAATTTCATAACCATGAAGCATAGGACAAGAATTGCTGCTTGATAGCTGTTACCGTAACACTCGACATCAGCGTCGCTTTGCTTCGTTTCTCACACTCACCTCCCGGCTCATTCTCCTTTTTTCAAAATTCCTCATCCATGGAGAGTAACCATATTTTCAAAAGTATTAACATAACGCCTGTTCACACATAACTCAAGCAGAATAGATCTGCACATTTAGCTTTGTATCTCGTAAATAGATAGGAGAACATAGTGAGTCCATGCATATGGATGTCACACACACGATGGTCAGGCGACCAGCCATTCACCTGTGTGAAAAACCTTGAATTGTCAAACAAAGCAGCCATCTTGAAGTTGCTGTCATCTGCCAAACGCGCTGTTGCGTTGTCATGTCATTCATAGTATGCACTACTTCTATGTTTGCACAAGTTCTTGACATCACTGTCACAGAAGTCTTTCACTTTAGCATAAAAAGAAAAGACCCTTATTACCCCAACTTGAGAATGCAGTCTCACACATGTATATCCCAACTGGGAAATTTACAAACTCATTAGTAGCCTGTACTTAATTGCCATTATGCTTATTGTGCTAATTTTATTTTCTCTTTCTGTGTGTTGCCCATAATGTTTATTCGCATGCCATTGTTGCACTGATTGTTTAATTGATTAATTTCACTCTGTTCTAATTGAACAACACTGAGTCCGTGGCCAGGTTAAACATTCCCTGTGTTTTATACACACACTTATGTATGTGCCATTGTCCACTATGTACCATTTAATTAGTTGCTTTCAGCACTCAGCCTATGCATGATTGGTTAGACTATTGATCGCCTCATGTAAGCTTAACCTAACCATTCTTCATAAGCAAATCTTACTGTTCTTCATAAAAGTCCATTGTCCTTCATGAACCAATCTGCACATTTTTATGCCTTGCAAACTTATTAATTGCACTTATGCACCTTTGAATTATCCAGTTCTTGGGAACTCATTCACATCTGTGTGTAAATCTCGTAGTGTATCATATCTGTGTTCTTTGGAACCACATTGAACATTTAGCAAAAGTGTTATCCTTATTGCAAGGAGGCATTCCCATTCCAACCACAAGAGTTGCCATTCCTAAGGGACACTTCCATTCCAGTGGAGCCTTCTATAGCCCATTAACTTACTTTGCATATGCTTTGCCCAGTTCAGAGTGCATTTAATTTTTCAACACAAATTGCTTGCACAGCCAAATTAAAATTTTGAACGTTTCTGGGGAAATCAGACCTGCTTTAACCATCAGCAACATGTCTGCCGCTGAGGAAATCAAAGCCTTCACAGAGGCAGGGAAACTTATTGGACTGAAGGCAACAGATCGAGCAAATTAGGTTCAAGCCCAGATCGATGCTGCTACGAAGGAGAGAGAAGAACAGTGACAGCATAAGTTTGCACTGGAACTAGAGAAAAAGGAGCAAGAAGAAACCTGAAGACAGCATGATCTAGTCTTGGCAAAAGATAAAGAAAGTAAGCGTCAAGAGAAAGAAAAGGAGCATCAGCATGAATTAGCCTTGAAAGAGAAGGAACTCGAGCTTGAAAGATCCAAACAGGACAGTGCCATGGGACTGGCTCAACACCTAGCTGAGCATCCCTCCCCAGTCTCCGCTCATTCTGTTATCTCAAATAGCAGCCACCTAATGTCTAAATGGAACGAGGCAGAGCCAGAGGCATGGCTGGACCAAGTAGAAAACCTCCTCTCTGGGTACAATCCAACTGATACTGAGAAGACTATGATTCTTGCAAAATACATACCAGAAAGGGTCAGGATTATTTAAATTCCTTAGAAAATGGAAACAAGGGAAATCTTGAGGTGGTCAGGAAGACCATAGCAATTGCATATGAAATTATGCCTGAGCTTTGGCGGTAAAGATAGCGAGGTCTTCCTATGGAGATTGGTCAAACATGGACCGACTGGTCTTACAATAAGAACCGAGCCTTGCGGCATTTGGTCAACGCTGTGGAGGGCCAAGACGTCGAGGATATACTGAATCGAATGTAACTTGAGGACTTCCTCTATTACGCTCCCGGACCCTTGGCCTTATACATTGGCGAGAAGCAGCCAAAATTATTCACCGAGTGTTGCCTCATGGCCAATGCGTACAAGATGTAAAACCACCCAGCCTCCGGTGCCTCCCATAGTCTCTCTCTCTCTCTCTCTCTCTCTCTCTCTCTCTCTCTCTCTCTCTCTCTATATATATATATATATATATATATATATATATATATATATATATATATATATATATATATATATATATATATATATATATATATATATATATATATATATATACATGTAAGTATGTATGTATATATGAATGTCTTTTACTGTAATACAACAGTGTAATATGAAGATAAAAAGGCCCATAAAACACTGTTTGAACGTTGCGACCATATATTTCGAGCACTTCCTTCTGTGGCCCTGTTCACTGGTAAAATATGGACAGATGATAGATACAAGGGTATATATACAAAATATATGCAGTTGTGGCAGTAACTCTCATTGGTAAGCAGGTGGCCATTGACCCAAGAAGGATAGAAATTAAGTATTCTCTTGTGGTTTTTGGCTTCATTAGTTCCCTTTCGGCGATGCGTCTGGTGGTCGTATTTTCTGAAACACCTTTCTTAAGAAGAGGTCTGAGGAGTAACCAGTCGATGTCATCCGATTTCCATTGTCCTCCTGACAGGTTCATATTGTTGGTTTGATTTATGATAGTAGATTACAGCATCTTTCTTTTGTACGGACAACTGATTTTGAAAACCAGCTCTGCCGCACTCCAGCTTATGGTATGGCCTTTATCCCTAATATGTAGGAAACTCCCCAAACTCTCTGAAGCATATTGCACTGATCTTTTGTGCTCTGTTATTCTCTGCAAGATGGACCCAACTGTCTCCCGCATAAATCTCATTACAATTGCTGCATGCATATATATATATATATATATATATATATATATATATATATATATATATATATATATATATATATATATATATATATATATATGTGTGTGTGTGTGTGTGTGTGTGTGTGTGTATATATATATATATATATATATATATATATATATATATATATATATATATATATATATATATATATATATATATATATATATATATATATATTCATAAGTGTTTTTCTTGTGGTTCTCTTGACTCATGAGGTAGATTTGTACGAACTTTGGCATCCCTTGTGATGGATACCAAAGCTTTGATCTCGGCTTCCCACAAAGTAAGTAAAAAGTTTTAAAGTTTATAAACGGTGTCTTTTTTTAAGTTGATAACGAAGCAAACGCTTGTCTTCTTAACTGTGCGTCCTTTAATCCCAACTTTTATATATTTATAAATACTTTCAAAAATATGTTTTCAAGGGCTTTGTATTTTTCCGTTGTAAAAGTTTTCTACAGGAAACCTGTGGGGATATGTTTGGTGCCTCGCATTTTTCGTTATCAAGACAGAGCTGGAGGGAAGCTCCAAAAAGATTTGTGAGTTTTGTCAGATTTTTTTTATTTTGAAGGACTGGGTCTTTTCCTCTCTCTTCAAACGCAGGAGTGGTTGAGATCATATTGATGATAAAAGAAATCTGTCAAATAGTTCTGTAATCTTATTCAGTCTCCTTCCAAATAAAAAAAAGAAAATCCGAAGCAAGGCGGTCTACTTTTGCATAATTATCCCCATCTGATATTTCAACTGGTGTGGATGCACATTTTTCCAGATTTTTTCTTTTTTTACATTAGGTAATTCAGTCTAACATTACCTTTCGACAGGTATGTAAACAAATTATTTTTTTTACATATCGATGACACCCACGTGAAAATATAAATGTTTTTTTCTTAAATTTTACGCCAGCAAGAGAAATATGACCAGAATCTGCGCGGAAGAGCGTTGACTAATGACTCTTAATCGCAGGGGTTTAAGGCTCATTATACGCCCTCTTATTCGGAATTCAAGAATTTCGACAAAGAACATCTAATTGTGTCTGGTAAAGTTAGAGACCATATTTACTGGTTTTCCCTTCATCGTGTGTAACACAGTTCCGGAGCTCTTAAAATGACCGCCATCTTGACACCCACCATGGTGGTTTTGACTCTGGAAGCGCCAAGGGCTCCCGGGTCGTAGGTTTTCTGATTTTCATTTCCCATTGACACAGAAGAGGCTCACAAACATGCAAATGTATTTATGAAAACTCTCTTACTACATTTATAGCATTTTCAAATCTCTATCTAAACAATAAAAAGAATTGGGAGGACTAATGCAGAAAGCCGATGTGTAAATTATTATCGGAAAAATGAGACTGCAAAAAAAATTTGTATATTAAGTACGGTATTGAAAACTTGGAAGATGCATAATAATTCTAAATAAAAAAAAAGTGAACAGGATAATTTACTGAAATATAATATATGAATATATATATATATATATATATATATATATATATATATATATATATATATATATATATATATATATATATATATATATATATATATATATATAAAGGTATATATCATGACCGGGTTTTACTTCACTTTTACTTTACTTCTAAGTCATTGGAGAGGGACTGATACATAGTGGTAGGAATCATATATATAAGCTAAAGGGTCAGAACCACGATATATATATATATATATATATATATATATATATATATATATATATATATATATATATATATATATATAACACAGAAGGATCCACAGTTGTACTCTTGTGTAGCTATACGAAATGTATTTGGAGAAATATTTACAAAGCTTAAAGCTTTCGTCCATCTTTCTGTCTATTGATTGCTGAAGCACAATGCAGTGTTTTTATATTCCATATATACATATACAATTTATGTATAATATATATATATATATATATATATATATATATATATATATATATATATATATATATATATATATATATATATATATATATATATATATATATATATATATATATATATATACATACATAAATACATATACGAGGTTTTATGGTCTGAGCTTTGAAAAATATTGAATAATTATAATTGCATTAAAAGAAGAAAATTGCCAAATTGATAGACATTTTCAGTAATATTGAAATCATTGAGCTATATTGATTACGGGCATAAGGTGATGTTAAGACAACCATTGATACTTCTAATTCATTTTGATTCCAAATACCTGATAACAGCTATACCAGTCGTCTGTTCTTTCAGTCTCTTAGATTATAGCTATTGAATTAGACCTAACTTCTGAATAATTTAGTGATATCACTACAATCTATATTCCCTGCATTTTACTCAAGCAGCTAACTAACTGAATTTAACATTAAAGAAAAAGAAGTGGTCAAATTTGTAAACGGAAATTAAACGTTTGACACTAGCCTTCGTTTACTTTAAAAGAAAATCGAGTTTTTGTATTTTATGCATATATTAAACATAATAACTTGTTCATAAAGAAACATAAATAACCCTGTACTCCATGAAATCCACAATGGATTTTCTGACAGCCAAATATTGAAAGGTGACCTGGTAGAAATTTTACTATAGAAAATGACGTCTAGCTATCACATACAAGCTTGAACTTCAACATTTGCTAGAAACCTCAACATTTGTAAGGGGAGATGGGACATTTTCCTGCGACTAAATCTAACCTCACTGACTCGTTACAAATCGTGAAGGTTATTTATCTTGCTGTTTTTTTCTCTATCATTTTAACATTTGTCAATGAAGTGAGCTCGCCTCTCTTTCACATACATTTCGTGTGGTTCAATTTCTCTCGTTTGAATTGATGTAATTTTGATGTTGATTCGTAGGAAACAACTGTGCCACTAGAAGGATCTGACAAAATATAAATGATAGCCCACCACCTTGGTTACTATGCTTAGCCTGGACTCTCTCTCTCTCTCTCTCTCGCTCTCTCTCTCTCTCTCTCTCTCTCTCTCTCTCTCTCGCTCTCTCTCTCTCTCTCTCTCTCTCTCTCTCTCTCTCTCTCTCTCTCTCTCTCTCTCTCTCTCTCTCGCAGGAAATCCTTTGATCTCGGACATAAAAAGGTGCACATCGTTTGTAACCTTCATCCAAAAGACAAGCAACATCTACAGGTTTTAGACCTTATTCTTAGATGGTTTTTCATTGATTTTGTTTATTTTTCCCTTTTAATTCTTTATTCTTAGTTTTTTCTGAATATTTGCCTATGCCCATCGAAAATAACGATGCTCTGGCGTTCCGCTAACTCTTTTTCCTTCATATAAACTGTGCTATTAACAACATCCACTGTAAAAATGATTCGTCCGAGCTTCGAAAGAAACATTTCCTTCCTGTCAGCTTCCTCTTCAGGATTATGGATTTTGTAGCATCGGTAATCCGGGAGATTATAAACTGACTCATATAAGCCATGACTGAACCAAAGAGCTGGGTCTGTTTCAAGGCCAACGGGGAGTTTTCCTTGATTGTAAGTTTTCTTACGATAGATCTTCACTCTTTATTCTCTTTCCTTTATGCAGCACGAACAGATAATCCATCTTTTTCTGTCTCGCACTAATTAATATAGGTAATAAAAAGAACTTTGTTTCCCCCTCCCATCTAATTACTTCAAGGGCTCTGTCACCACCTGAATCAATGACTCGTCTCGTGTTGATAGCAATATAAATCTTCGCAAAAACAGGGGAAGTTAATTTATTCATTACCATTCAGTGGTATTTTGCCCGTTTCTTCGTTAATGGTTTTTTCTTTGTGAGTGAAATGCAATGAGTGTTCTGTTCCGTAATTGATGAAATTTATCTTGAAATGAGTTTAATCAATACAACTAAGTTTAGTGTCTTTACAGTGTTTTTATTTTGTCCTTTCAATTCACCTTTTCCATATATAGAATATTTACATTATAGGGACCCCGATGGAGCCCTCCAGGCATCCGCCGTCCAAACAACGAGTGACCTACCGCAGACAGCGCTTCTCCCCACAAAGCACAAATCCCAGGCGGACGGCTGAAACAATGATTTTTATGTATTTGCAGAACTTTTCAGCATGTCACTTGAAAACCAAGACCATTTACAAGTGTAAAATGTTTCTACTTATTTTGTATATAGAATTGTTAACTGTTTTCCAGGTGTGAGAAAACACATCTGACCATAAGTTATGCCTTTCTTATCTTAACTTTGGGTGCTACTCTTCTGCTCGCGGAAACCCACGTCTAGTCAGAAATTTGTGACAATAAATTAGTAAGTACTCATCCTGCTCCTACAACATTTAACTATTGGTGATTTCTTAATATTTTTTTTTTCTTTTCCGTATGTTAGTATTTCTGTACGGAATAAATTCATTTTTTCAAGGCCTTCTTTGGTATTTGCTATATGAATGACCGTTCATTTTCATTATTAAACAGTAGGTCAAAAGGACAAAATGCATTGTATCTGAATGTGCCAGTGTCACAGTGCTATGCCGCAACTATAAGACAGTAAAACCTCATTTTATAAATAAATAAATAAATATATATATATATATATATATATATATATATATATATATATATATATATATATATATATATATATATATATATATATATATTTTTATATATTTTTTTTTTTTTTTAGAGTTTTTGAGGAAGAATGTGGGACTTTCCATGGGGGTTGCAATTTTGAACACAGGTGTGGACTCAGATAAACATCATGAAAGAAATCTAAGCTGAAGGCCTTACTTCAGCAGGGAAAATTTTAGAATAACACTTGGGTTCAATTAAAAGTGCTTATATTTACATTTAACAAACTAAATCAGAAGAATGGGGAAATTCGAGAAAACCCAGACAGATAAACAGATTCCCGTCCAATGACTAAATTTATAATGATTTACACAATAACAGAAATGGGGAAAATCCACTTTGTAGATCACCATTGGGTGAAGGGTAATGGTTATGACCACGGCACAAGCATGGGATGAACAGATGATTCCACAGCTAGCAACTCCGTCAGCAATCGAGAAAGCGTTCGGTTACTTACACAAAAATAGGTAGAGTAATTAAGGAATCAAGGGGGTTGCACATAAGGTGCCAGAGCAACTCGATTCTAGGCACTGGTATACACGCAAACTTGGATATTTACTCACTGCCCTAAACAAACCAGGTCTTGTGAAAAGTCGCACTTCAGAAAGGAAAATAAAATCAGTAGAAGGATAATAGATTCGTGACTGATTCAAAACTTCGCTTCAGGTACTTTATCTTTGTCAGAGACAGGCGACCTCATCTTCAGTGCCAGCATGGAGGGCATGAATTAGGGCTTTCATCACAAAGAAAGAATCAGACCCAAAGCAGCCACGTGGGAAGAATTAGGGATCTGATGGAGAAAATGAGAAAAGGGACAGTTGTCTGGGTTCCAGGCCGGGGATTTCTCTGGTTACCCAAGTTCTGAGAGCATACAGGTCATTGTCCGTCCTTTTATGCCCTCGTAGGGATTACATCTCTCCTCATTCCAGGTGGTGGTATCGTCGCTCGTGCTTTGGTCTCCAAAAGGCGGTACCTGGAAGAAAGGCTTGAGCAGTCACTAGGTGAAGGAGGAGGATTAAGAGATTATTTTTAAGGGGTGAGGAATGAGAGATTCTTCCAGGAATTGGCGATGTTTTCCCACAACCTGTCTTTGTTAGTCAGCAGGGTTATTATGCAACTACCCTTGTTTCAATTGAAAACATGAATTAAGCTGATCTAGTGCAGCATTGCACTCTTAGAAGAGAGGTGACATATTCGTGACACCCTCACATTGAAGTTAACATTCCACACCTTAAGTCAAGTGGGAATGT
The DNA here is from genome assembly GCF_040412425.1 of Macrobrachium rosenbergii. Taxonomy (NCBI): domain Eukaryota; kingdom Metazoa; phylum Arthropoda; class Malacostraca; order Decapoda; family Palaemonidae; genus Macrobrachium; species Macrobrachium rosenbergii. The sequence continues at coordinate 29,855,193 of NC_089786.1, forward strand.
CTATGGATAAGTTAACTCGACTGAATAAGTTATTATCTCTCTTTACTTCCCCCTTTTAATCTCAATAATTCTTAACTTAAAAATTCTGCTAGTCAATCAAGTGCAATTATTTTTCTAACATTTATAAACTATTGCAGAATATTGGGCTGCTGGAAGAGCAATTTCTAGATTTATTTGGTCGTTACTCTGCACTAGCATTATATCAAGCTCAAAATAAAAGTATTGACAACTTAGTACAGGGTGTTTTGAAATTAGAGCTCCCCTTTACAGCATAAACTAAAATTGATATGGACAAAACAAAAGTAATTCAGAACAGATTTATTTAACTTTCTCTCTGAGTATTTAATATTTTGTGTGGCCTACATCTACCTGTACCACAGCCTGCATTCTTGAGGGGTATGATTTCAGCAAATTGCAAAAAAGCTGAGACTCAAACTCCATTTCCCTGAGCACTTCAATCACCTTTCTTCGCAGGTCGTTGAGGCTTGGTATACCATCATAGTTCACTGTGTGCGCTTCAACATGAACCTTTAAGATACTACCAATGTTTTCACACACATTATGGTCAGGGGAGCTGCCTGGAAATTCACTTGATGAGAAGAAGTCGATACCACTGTTTTGAAGCAGCTCCTGTGTCTGAAGAGCCTTGAAACATGGTGCCTCATCATGCAAAAATGTGACTTCTTCAACAGATAACACATTTACAGGATCTTTGAGGAAAGGAAATACTCCACCAGCAAACACAGTTTCTCTGAAGTATTTGCCATTCCATGACTGTCCTGTTTCTTTGATAATTCACATTAACCATTTGGCTGTGAAACAGAGAAAAATTTGCAAACATTCAGGAAATTTCACAACTTGGCGATAGTGCACGTCACATCTGATATCACCCAACTTTGCAGCCCAAATGATGTCATTTTTATGATTTGGCTTCCTGACTGTTTAAATAAAGAATTCATCTGATGCGGCAACATGGAGAAATTCAGCTTCATCCCAATCTTTAAGAAATGAACCACAAAACCATGCACGGTCTTCTCTCTGTTCCTGAGTGATGTTGGGTTTGCTGATAACATGAAATGGCTTGATACCAGATTTTTTCAGCTCACGATATACAGCACTATAACTTCTCAACTTCTCTTCTTTCCCCTTTCGTTTCTAGTTCAAGCGCCAATTTACGTAGAGGCTTTCTTGGTCTACCCACTGCCTCAGGTATGATGTCTTTTGGCTCCTGAGAAAGGACTTCAGGCCTTCCAAGATTCTCACTCTTTTTGCGACGACAGTCATATGGATTTTTGTTCCAGTTTCTTTTAACAAAGGATTCATCTCTTTTAATGTATTTAGCTATCCAGGAACATGAAATGAAGGATGCGCCAGCATCCCTGGCCTCTCTGAAGGTTATAGCCCGGATTCAGTCATTCCATCTGATTTCCTCCAAGTCGTTAGCCATGGCTGTATCTAACTCCGTCACTCAGTCTGAAAATACAAGAAATGTAAAATGAAAAATAGCTTAATAGAAACTTAAAATAATGTACTTGGAGATAGGCTATAGCGGAACACTTCGTAACTTTCCATTTGTTCTGTGGAGGGGGGGCCGCTAATTTCGAAACACCCTGTATATCATGAATCAGTATAACAACAAAAAATAGGGTTTGATTATCGATTCTAAGGTAAGTTCTAGAATTGGTCATGCAGTTAATAATAACATTAGCTTTGCAAATCCCAAGTCATGCAGTTAGTTTGCCTTGATTGCACATTACAACGAAGTAGTCGAGGATTTATGTTAGGTGATGCCACGATACTTGTGCACGGCGGCACTAACATTGCGGGTGCCTCGTGGCACTTATCTACGTACGTGATTTACAATTATGCATGTAATTACACAGGTTTTGCGAGTCAGGGACTCGGGATTTATATTATAGGGAAACAATAAAGGGAAATAAATGACAGATACGAGAGTAAGTAATGATCAACATGCCAAGATTATTCCTTAGCCTATAAAAAAATGGCTAGGTTCTTTCTTTAGCCCAAAAGACCTCAAATTACACTGGTAGGGGCCAGTGGATATGGTGACGGTAGTCAGAGGGGGTGACTTCCCTGGCAGGAGCATCTGCCAATATCTACAGTAATGGCAGTGTGCCAGGTTGGCACTCATATGGTAAGGTCTTAATGGCTCTGTTACATAAAATTTAAAACGTTACCCGCCTTTGTAGGCATGAAAGAGAAGTCGAATGAGTTATACTACTGGACGTTCTGGAAATCTGCACTCTGTATTAGCAGAGTGGGAGGTAAAGTAAAAGTAAGGAGCTGTTATAAGTCTTTACAAAAGGATTCATGAAATGGCAAGGTTACCGAGAAAATATTAAATTAAGCAATTTGAAGGAAAAGAGTAAAAAAGTTATCAAAGTGGAAATAGGACATTTACAAAGAGAAATTAAAATTACAAAGTCATGGAATGAGGGCTAAGTAGAATGAAATGTTAATAATTCAGGCGCTGATTGGTCGGGAAGTAGGGTAAAATTAGCTGGTATGTCGGGTGCTAGTTCCTGCCCGGAAAGTACCTCACGTACGTAGTACTTAGGTTCCAACTTATTTGAGGACCTTTGCGCCCGATTTGCTAATGACCTGGACTCTCAATCGAAAGATCTGGGTATCATAATTGTAGTTTTAGAATAAAAACGCGATATTTCAAGTTGGCGACATTGCCCTGGCGTTGTTTTGGTTGTCGCGCTGCGAGTATTTGCTTCTCTCAATGGGATGAGATGCCGTGACTTCGGCTGATACAGCATATTGATGGATGTAGCCTTTCTTTTAACTTATCTAAAAAAATTATTTACGTATCCCACAGTTCATTGATTTTAATAACTTATAGTCATTTCTGAATTTGACATATCAATGAAAAATTTGAATAGATCACCAAGCAACGTTAGCAGCATAAACCGCCAACTGTTATTCATGTGAAATTTCTTCGTGTCATCATAGCCTCTGTGCGTTCATTTGGATGGGGCTGCAGCTGGTGAAGTATTTTAAGGTTTGGATAGCATTAGATGCAGATTTAGGTTATTTGTTTTCAATCTTAGACAAAGGAATAACATATGAAATATCAGAAATAACATCTTGT
>NC_089786.1:29865810-29883310 GCF_040412425.1 Macrobrachium rosenbergii
CGATCTCAGGTGGACCTTGTTGACATGCAGTCTTGCGCCAAAGGAAAGTATAAGTGGATAATGGTGTACCAAGATCATCTAACAAAATATTGCATATTGCGCCCTTAACTTCAAAAAGAGCCGCTGAGGTTGCATTCCAGCTAATGGACATATTTTTAATGTTCGGAGCCCCTCAAATTCTTCAGAGTGATAATGGTAGTGAATTTACAGCATTGGTAATTTCGGAACTCAAACTTCTTTGGCCAGACCTGTTGATTGTTCATGGTAAACCAAGGCATCCACAGAGCCAGGGATCTGTTGAACGCCTTAACTGTGATATAAAAGACATGCTTATTTCATGGTTAGGGGATAATGATACAACTGACTGGCCCATGGGACTCAGGTTTGTGCAGTTCCAAAAGAACTCCAGTTACCATTCTGGAATAAAACAATCTCCATACAAAGCACTCTTTGGTGTTGACGCCAGAGTAGGTCTACGTTCAACCGCACTTCCAGAAGAAGTTTTTGAAGACAATGATCACTGAAGAGGATTTACTTGAGCTTACAGTTTTCTCCTCTGACTCTACTCGGCCAGACGAATCACCCGAGTTCACGAACCTCCAGACGATTCACCTGAATGTTCTGCTCCTCCAAATGACTCGCCAGAGGACTTCGCTCAGCCAGGTAGAGATGCAAAAAATAAATAAATAAATAAATAAATAAATAATATGTAAAAAAATGTAACTGATATTTAAATAATTTGGTTAAATTCCAAACCACATGACAAGTCTATCACCATTAATTACTTTTTTATTTTGTTATTAAGGAAAGAAAAGTAACTGCATTAATTCTTTGTTTTCGTTTATTCAGATGGTTCATCAGAGAGCTCTGCTCCTCCAAATGACTCGCCAGAGGACTTCGCTCAGCCAGGTAGAGATGGAAAAATACTGTTATAAAATGTAACTGAAAATTAATTTGGTTCAATTTCAAACTACATGACAAGTCTATCACCATTAATTATTTCTTTTTATTTTGTTATTAAGGAAAGAAAAGTAACTGCATTAATTCTTTGTTTTGTTTATTCAGATGGTTCATCAGAGAGCTCTGCTCTATAAAAAAAATCTTTGTTATAAAATGTAAATATTAAACTAATTTGGTTAAATTCCAAACCACATGGCAAGTCTATCTCCATGAATTAAATGTTCTTTTGTTATTAAGGAAAGAAAAGTAACTGCATTTATTCTTTGTTTTCCTTTATTCAGATGGCTCAGCAGAGGGCTCTGCCTATCCAGTCAGTCCAACCTGTGGCCAGAATCCTCAAGGAAGACTTCATCAGCTCCAAGAAGACATAGCACTTCAACGGTCCAGAGCATCAGCTGGTCGGTTAGCTCAAGCTGAGCGCATGGTCAAACGTAGTCGTTTAGAACACGTCCCAGGTGATCCAGGAGATAACGTGATAATTCCCATCCCGTTAGTTGATCGAGGGAAAGGTGATCCACGAAATGTTATCGGTGTTATCCTAGATCGTAACGAAAATGACATGTATCGAATAGGCGTGAGAGATGGGATACTCAAGGGTCGCTATAGTAGGAGCCAATTTGATATCTGCAGCCATCAACTGTATAATATTGATGAAGTAAGTGCATACAAGGAAATAGGACTTCGTCAGGCAGTACAGCAATCATCTAGGTTTGGTGGTCAAGGTTATGCTAAGGGCAACTGTACTGCAGGCAAGAAACAGTGTCAAACAAATCGCTGTAAAAGTTACAAAGAAGGTCACAACTGCAATAGTCGGTGCCACTCTAGTTTAAATTGTAAGAATAAAAAATGATATAATAATAAAAATGTCGAATTTTAGAATTAAGTTTTAATTTTGTAATTATTTCGTTCCTCAGGTTTTAGAAAATAAAGTTTTACTCAAGAATCAGGTTTGTTTTTCTGTCTGTTCATTACGGTGCCACTCTAGTTTAAATTGTAAGAATAAAAAATGATATAATAATAAAAGTGTCGCATTTTAGAATTAAGTTTTAATTTTGTAATTATCTCGTTCCTCAGGTTCCTCAGGTCATTACTTCATATGAGTCAATATGTCACACACACACACACACACACACACACACACACACACACACACACACACACACACGCCATAGCTTCCGCAAATAAATTAGCCTACACCTCACGGAAGGACAGTGTCAGGGACAAGGCCAACACACAACTGCTCTGATTAGCTGTTCAGCCCGCAGACGCCAGTACCCTTTGCCTGTACTGGTCAGTGTCACACACACACACACACACACACACACACACACACACTGACTGTGAAAATGGCAGTGAGAGGGTAACAGCTAGTTAAACACACACACAATGATCATTTCCTCAGGTTCCTCAGGTCATTACTTCATATGAGTCAATATGTCACACACACACACACACACACACACACACACACACACACACACACACACACACAGGATCATTTCAGTCATTATGCCAAGAAAATCTATCAAAATTTTAGTCACTTTGTAAATTGTCTGCGATTTTCAGCTGATTTATAAAATGACTGGGTGAACTAGGCAGTTCACAAATTACCTGAAATAATCAGTCACTTTACAAATTGTCTGGATTTAGAGATTGACTGTAACATATGTTTATATATATATATATATATATATATATATATATATATATATATATATATATATATATATATATATATATATATATATATATATATATATATATATATATATATGTGTGTGTGTGTGTGTGTGTGTGTGTGTGTGTGTGTGTGTGTGTGTGTACACACACACATATATATATATATATATATATATATATATATATATATATATATATATATATATATATATATATATATATATATATGTAAAGTATAATAATTTTTTTATTTGTATTGTGAAAAGGTGATAGAAAGATGACAGAAGATGAATGAGCTGGTCATTATCTTTGATATTATCTGAGCTAATTGATAAGTTTTCTCATACCTACTGCCGCTACGGCAATTAAAACATCTTAGACATTTGTGCAAACGCAGAACGATCATATGCGATGTTATAAAACCTTTACTGTATATAGATTATGCATTCTTTTAAGCACTATACATAGTTCAGAACGATTAAATTAGACGGAAAAGCACTTAAAATGAAAATATGAGCTATTTCTGAAAATGAAGAGGTTTACTGACAAATATGAAAAATTACCCTAAAACTAAAATAATTTGACTCTCTCTGAGAACTTTGGAAAAAGAATAGTTACCTTAAGCATCACCACCTACGGTGAGGGATAATGCACTATAGTAGCCATGGCTGAGGAATTCAACAAGGAAGGCTATACACTTAGTGGACAAAGCAGTCATCACAGAATGGATGGAATTAACAAACGAAAAGAAGCCATGAGTTGCACACATGTGGCCAGTTCCCAGATATCTTAAGGTGGTTTCGTATCTTGGCATGTTACTGTCTCGAGACAGAAACGACTAATTATAGTAATTTTCACATACGTAATATGACATGATCGACTTGAGCAGTAGAGTCCTTACCCTTAGGCATCGTGATTTTCCTCATGTAACCAGATTTGCCGTGATCAGGGACAGAAGACAACCTTTATTGAGAACCTGAAAACTCCCACAAATACGACTAATGAAATTGCCTTTAAGAGAATCTGCACTTGGTGCCCGCAAACCCATCTACCCCCGGTTATCCGACACCATAACTGGTTTAAAATGACAAGGCAAGCTTGAACAATCACGAAAGATGTTTTGAAAAGGATTTCTCTCATTTATAAATCCACTTTGTAAAATTGCGCTTGTATAGTTATAATACAATCCATCATGATCACCGAAAATTTCAGAATTAGCCTACGTATATAGTGAGAGGACATATAAATAGCACATAGGTGGTCTAGGTTTTATTTTACGCCCATGTGCTTCATCCTTTCTCTTGCTTAATCTTCTGTTATTGCTAAGTACTAACAGAAGCCACAAATATGAGTAAATATTAACAGTTAATGGGGCAGTAGCATGAAACGACAAAATGTTATAGGATCAGCGCCAAGTCATTAGCCACTTTTACCACGTGAATCAGGAAGGCGTATTGATGAACGGTGAAAAAACATTTTAAGAAAAATTATTGACTTGTTGATTGGCATATATCTACAGATATGTTCGTAGATTAACTATGCACGCGAACATACAGCGAGCAATTGCTGATAGATAGAAGAAACACAGATTTTAAGAAAGTTCGTCTACAATTTCTAACCAAAATCTTCTAGACAAATAAAAAATAAACGTTTTAAATTAGAATACAGGAGTCATAAAGCCTCATGGAACCATTATATATATATATATATATATATATATATATATATATATATATATATATATATATATATATATATATATATATATATATATATATATATATATATATATATATATATATATATATGTATATATATATATATATATATATATATATATATATATATATATATATATATATATATATATATATATATATATATATATATATATATATATATATATATATATATATATATATGCATCCATAATTCACTTGGGAAAGGGAATGTCATATTGTAGTGCTAACCTTTTTTCTTATAAAAAGGAAGAATTTCTATTTTTCTTTCCTGTTGTTTAAATAATAGTAAGATTACCAGAGGCTTTTGCCTAGATAAAACCTGGCACTGAACAGACAGGATATTTTGTTGTAATATTTATTTGCCGGCCACAAGATGCACGTAACATATTGCCTTTATTGGCCATAAGTATCGTAAATGCCACCATTGCTCTTATTTATGGTTTCTCGGTTCCCACCTGTATGGTTTTATTACCTTTGTTTTTCCTCTCGCTAGTCCCCTGCACTTGAGAAAGATTAACGAGAAAAAATGCTTTATTTGCAAAAAACTGAAATAGAAAACTATTGAGATAGCTTTGTCTGTCCGTCCACACTTTTTCTGTCCGCCCTCAGTTCTTAGAAACCGGTGAGGCTAGAGGGCTGCAAATTGGTATGTTGATCATCCACTCAACAATCATCAACCATACTAAATTGCAGCTCTCTAGCCCCAGTAGTTTTTATTTTATTTAAGGTTAAAGTTAGCCATGATCGTGCATCTGACAACGTTATAGCACAGGCCACCACCGGGCCGTGGCTGAAAGTTTCATGGGAAGCGGTTCATACAGCATTATACGCTGTACAGAAAACTCGATTGCGCCGAAGTCATTTTTTACTTGTTTAATGTAGATTTCACTGTTAGCTCTGTGGTATATTATTCAACAGGGCGCATGTCGTTCTTCATGGCGGTTACAACATCATGTGTGGCAACGAAGCTGTGATCCAAAGCAACGTTTACTACAAACTACGTTTGCATTAACAAATAACAGAAAATCAGGACTTTGCCTTTTATGGTAATGGTTGTATTATTGATGTACTCTGATGGACAAATGAAATGAAATGCCATGGAATTGTTATATATATATATATATATATATATATATATATATATATATATATATATATATATATATATATATATATATATATATATATATATATATATATATATATATATATATATATATACCTGATTCAGAAAAAAACTAATATGTCCTGTAGTTAGATTAGTCATATTTCGATGATATGAAAAACAGTTACCATAATGTAAACATAATTTATTTTAAATATATGGAATACTACCATAAAAAGCTATAATTAATTCAGATCGTATTAGGAAAAAAACAGGGATATTCTGTATGATAAAGCTATATCACAATAAAACTGCGACGTTTGTAACCAAAGAATTTGCATTCTCACAGAGCCATCGATGTTTTCTGTTTTACAATACAATGCGGATTGACTGCATAAAAAAATGAACAAAAATACAATTATATAAAAAAAAATGCCAGCTAATCACAAGCTATATTCAAAAAGTAAGAAAACATTCGTCAGTATGCTTTAACAAAGTATGAGAGAGAGAGAGAGAGAGAGAGAGAGAGAGAGAGAGAGAGAGAGAGAGAGAGAGAGAGAGAGATAGGTGGATTGTTCTTAATAAGCACTGAATGCTTTCAGATGTAAAGGTATGTGCAGTAAGAAATGTTTCATAGTAATCAGGGAAAGCGAGAGCAAGAATAAAATTCCAGAGCTTGTATTGGAGGGAGGGAAGACAGCGATTTTCATGTGTAAAGAAATAGCATCGGAGTCTGTCGTCTCAGACATCGACCTCTTGACTCAGTGACTCGCAGCTCATTCCTCTCATTCAGTCAACTTATTTGTCTGTCTGTGAGGCTCATTTAATGGTTTGCTTCTTGGTTTAAAATAAACTGGCTTTAAGGTCGCACATGGCCTTGCACGACGCGCCGCAGGTGTGGTAAGGCGTTAAAAGAATTAAGGAACCTGATTTTTTCCTCTTCAAATTCCATATTGATTATGCTGAATAAATAGTTGCCCAAATATTCTATTTTAAAAGCAAATTGTTGAATTATTTTTTTGCGGGGGAATACAAAACAAATTTTGTTTCAATACATACACCTGGTAAATGAAATGAAATAATATTTACCCATCTAAAGTTGACGCATTAACAGTTAGCATTCAGCATAAAATGAAAAGCTTTCAGGAAATGTTTTTTTTTTTCTCTCGTCCACTGAAGATGCAGGATTACGAACATAACTAGGAGCTATAGCGCGTTATTATGGGCTAATAATTTACTATTTTCAGAGTTGAAAAAAGGCTTGCTGTTACTCTAGCATTATAGGTTCAAATAATGCCAAACGAAACAGTATATTAGTTAAAGTTACTGTAGCTTAGAATATTAACATGTTGGCATCGTTACTTTTCAAACGCCACTTAGAGCAAAGACTGCGATTACTTTTAATTCTATGGTGACCTGTCTCAGCGCATTTGCTGGTAATGCTCACTGGTAGACTTTGTGTTGGTTGCTCATTGGACATCTGAAGAGATGGACGTAAAATCTTTAATATCCTAATTTTGTAAAGCACGTCCTGTTTGGGATGCAACTTCTATCAGACACTGATAAGGGTATATTGCCCATCAAGAACCATTATCTGAAAATCATGTAAAAGGACAATAGCATTGTTGTCCCTTGAAATCTTGGGGGCGAGATCAGTCAGTGTTAACAAAAAGTGCATTTAAATGTATTCTTTTGCATAAATGTTGCACAATTTGTCCTGTGGTAAGTTTGTAACAAGAATCGTAAGGTACGGAGATTATATGATAAAATAAGTTTAATAAAAATATTTCAAGTGAAAGTTAGTGTAAGAAAATAATCGCAGGTAAATGTTTGCTTAAGAAATGAGTAGGGAAACCTTCATCGGTTACCTTACAAAATATTGTAGTTAAAAAAAAAAAATGAAATAATCCATCGCACAGCACCTGCAATGCACAAAAGTAAAATTACAGATTAGTCGGCCAATGCAGATTAATGATTCATGTATAAACATCAAACAACAGGCTTAGCTCTTTCTCTTCAAACAAATGTTGGGAAATTGCCTGATACAGCCTGAATGAACAAAGACCCTCACCTGCAAGTACCGTTCTTCCTCCTGACCCAGCAGAATCGCTGCATAGACAGCCCACGCTGGAAAAAACGAATAAAGTAAGATGGCAATGACAGAGAAGTAAAAAATAAAACCAGAGAAATTGACAAAGAAAAATATGTGCGTGGAAAGAATAAAGAAGGTCGGTTAATTCAAAGTAGTTTTGCATGACTTTTAAAGAAGCATTACTGCCCGAGAGACTTTTAACTCTGGTATGGATCAAAACAGATCCATGGAGCGTTTCAATAAAAGACATTAAGTGGTCGCGTTTTGTTTCTTCTTTGTTTTTTTCTTGCCATTTCAGCTTCACCGATATAACACTCGTCGTCATTAAAACTCGGATAACCCTTTGCAAGCTGCGTCTGCTTCCATTAGGAGAAAGCAGATGCATTAGGAATGGATATTATAGAGAGTAGACGAGAACAACGTTGCTTCTTGTGGTTTTGTTTTTGTTTTCTCTCCTTTTATTTCCCTTTCCCTTGCATTGTTTCCTTTTGTCGAGTGCATTTTGTTCATTACATCATTTAACGTTACATCATAAACTATTATATTTTATTCACATTTCTTCGTTCTTTCATAACTCTTCTAAAATTATATTCATTTCCATATAGGAGACATCTTTCAGCGATCTGTTGACATGAACAGTGAAATTAGAACTGAACTTACTTCAAATGAGATAATTTTGGTTCACAACGATGTACCAAGGACACTCAAATATGCAGTCCTCTAAGAAGCCTTAAAAGAGGCCCGATTCTTAAGATCGAGAGGGTCACCTCAGGAATCTATCAGTCACAGTCCATCAACTTCTGTTTATCTGTTATTAAGATATTCTGCTAAACTCATAACATATTAGACGGTGGGAAAATAATCACCCTCATTTTCGTTGACGGGCGCAATGAATATCTTACATTGAATCGACTGTTTTACGAGTATGATATAAGATTTTTCCAATCATCCTACTTCCTCTTGTGAGACACCAGATGTTAATGAATTATCCTTCTGGTGCAGATATTTTGCGTACTCATTTGAAGATATTTCCAACTACACATTGCATTCTCGATGAAAAATGGAAATGAGAATAATCTAGTAAACCTGGAATAAATTTGCAAAAGATTTGCATATAAATTCTTTAGTTGAAGCCTTTATCGCTGCCCCTCTTCCCGAGAAATGAAATTCTATCAAAGGTGATAAAATCAAGCATCAAAAACAGATTACCAACGCAAATTTCCTGTCTGCATCTTCCACCAACAGAGTCTTTATACAACCCAAGTGATAATGGCATTTAAAAACTTAACTGTTTTCTATGTTTTAAAGAATTCACTATAAAAGAAACAATACTGAAAGTCACACAAAAGATCCATTTTTACTTAAAAAAAAAAAATCAGGATCTTTTGATCAATTTTCCAACCGCCTCTGCGAAATATGATCACAAAACTTCTCAACTAACAGCAACGTAGTAATATTCGCCGTGAATGATCCCACCAATTGAATTCACTCAAAGCGTCTTCACATACGGTCGTTTCTTTCGAAATCCTCTCGTGGTAATTCAGTTTAACTGAATTACTTAAGAGGCACTTTTTAGAAGAGCAAGGCCTTTTTTTCTTTTATAAAAGTCATTTTTCTCTTCTCAGCAAGGAATGAACGCAGGGGCTTCTAAATACGTTATGCGAAACAAGATATGGTAACTGTGTATCGTCGAGAGAAACAGAGTTGCCTGACTCAGAAACGAGAAATTATCGTTTCTATCGTAATGATGACAAAGAAAAACAAATATATTTGGGGCGCACCTTAAAACGTTAGAGTAAATTGTGTAGGTATAGCCTTACTTTATGATAAGTTTACAAAAATGAAAGTCTTTCTTTGCATGAACCAACGGGAAAATTAAAACACTTGCTCTACTTAAAGTAAAAATATAATAAAATTATATTTGTCATGGAGTCAGTTTAAAAATAGCAAATATACTTTACTGATTTGAGGATTTTCGACAAAGCTAAGGAATAAACCAGTTTCAAGGGACTCCCTTCCCATACAAAATCACCTGAAACACCAATTTCATCCAAGGTAGCAGCGAAAATGAGGATAGTTTTAAATTATGTATACACACACACACACACACACACACACACACACACATATATATATATATATATATATATATATATATATATATATATATATATATATATATATATATATATATATATATATATATATATATAATTATCTTATATGTAAAAGTGAATGTTTTTATGTAAGTGTATGTAAGTGCTCTATAGAAAAATTTTGAGAGCCACCCTCTCGTTATACAATGCAAAGAACTTGAAATTCTTGGAAAATTCCTTCACTCTCAGTTTCACCTCATATTTTTCTGGTCTGCTCTTCCGTCGTCGTCCATTTTATTATCAAGACATCAGATCCCTGTGTCGCAGCGAAGTCATTCATCTTGCAGACGGGCGACTCTAATAACCTAACACCTGCTGTTACTAATCGTCTTGGGGAAAGAATGGAATCTCGACCTTATGGCCACGTGTCATAAAGCCCATATCATCAAAATAATAAAATCTGGTTCAAGGAAAGAACGGCGGTCGACCCAACTTGCACTTCCTGAAAAGCAGCACATTGTAACCAAACTGCCTCCCTCCGGAATAGGCTATCATTTCCTTTCAAGAATTATGGTTTTTTTGAGACGGGAGTTATTTTCGTTCAGTATGTGCTCCTCTTTTAAAAAATACCTTGCTTTGCAAATCTAAATGGAGTAAACTTGAGTTGCTACTTCATATCAATTTAAACAACAGCTCATTAGAGGCAGTTGATGGAGTCATCAAGACCCTTCAGAAGCGGGAAACTTGGAGGAGAGTCACAAGAGGACCTGGCGCATTCCTCATGAGGAGAATATACAGCTTAAGTCCGATTCTGAAGGCTGACTTTTGATCAGCCTCAGTTTGACAAGTATCCTCACTTGAGAACACCAATCCGTCTTTTTACTTTTCCCTCCGGTGGCCTGAAAATCATGAACAAGATTTTAATATTACAGTATATGTTATGCTGCACTAGTCAGTTTGGTCCTCTGTCTATGCCTGTGTTTAAAAATGGAACCTGCATAATAATGGTTCTCATGAGTCACCCATTTTGTGCTTGATGGGTTTTGATTTTGATATAAGGTGTGTAGTTCTGTGGAAAATTGTAAAAATAGTCATAAGCAAATTTAAAAATATTTTGCTGTCTGAATTGCATCTAAGCCTTTATTTTGATGGAATGTGTGAAGAATAGTTATAGCAGAGGGTAATCAACCTTCATTAGTTTTTTTTTTTTTTCAATCATGTAGAACCCAGCAAAATGCTTCGAAATGTATACAAATGCGGAAAGTGCATGGGTAAATAACTCTCTGGTCAAAACCTTTTGGATGTGAAACGGATCCAGTCTACCTGAAAGATCACCAGGTTTGAATGCTAGGTGGAGGTCAGTAGCGTTAAAACGGAACATTGCCAAAATTCAAAAACCTCCAAATAGCAGATAAAAGAAAAAGCGCTTCCTCTCTTTTGTCTAGAAACTCCACAATGGCCCCATGGCTGACAGCGCAAAGGAAAAATGGAGTTCGGAGAATTGTATATGAAGCATGATAGTTGTATTCAGTCTGCCTTTTCTCATTTGGTTCTTGGTAAGGCTTCGTTGCCTTTTAAGTGGGCTTTATGTCAACAAAAATAAGTAGAATGACAGCAAGAAAAATTATAAGATCCTTAAAAGAAGACGTATATTAAAAATATGGTTATTGGGGTTAGGGCTAGGAAGATACAAACAAGGAAACGTCGATTAAGTTTGACGAGATTCATCGCATTCTCTTCCGTTGTTTTAGAAATATCTGCTAGCTCTCAGGATCCCAAACCAAGGCCTACGAACACGTACATAGGAAGGTATGGATTATCAACGGATTGAAAGGTCTTTGTCCTTAATTTAACAGAACTCTCTTATGCTATGTTTTATTCTTCAAAGAGCGAAATAATAATAGACACATTTGCATAACGGCAGCCACCATAGTTAGTCAAATGATGTAAATGTCTATGAAAGGATTAAAATCATAAATATTTTAGCATAGCAGATGTGGAAGGAGTTCAAATAGACTTGTGCTATCTTACTAGGGTTGCTGAAATTTAATTTCGATCGAGCAAATGATGAAACATTTCCCACTGTCATGGAAATTCCGTTGCATCGAAGGTAACGTTTACTAAGTGTTGTACACTGAATGATTTCTGTTTATATTTTCTGTATAAAAGCTAAACAAAGATACTTGTGTGGTGTTGAAAATATTAATTGCCTATGGAGAATGACGAATATCCTCTCTATGTTCAGTTCATTGCACTATTAAAGGTTATATTAACTAAAAGTTAATATTTTCATAAGCGTCAGGAGCTGTACAGAACATGTGTTTCTCGGACTCTTTTATCTCATACGCTTTGCTTTTCCTTAGTTCACTTCAAAGGAATAGTTTGTCTTTGTTGCTTCATGTGTGCATTTTTTCATGTCTTTTCACCGCCATGTACGTTTTGATTCTTCTTTGATTTATCAGTAATTTTTAGATATTATCGTATATATCCTCCTTTTTCAGTGAATTTAATTTCCTTAGTTTTTTGGGCGCTGGATAACTAATTGCTCTACAAAGAGCAAGCAGACAAAGATATATCTTTTGTCATTTTTGTACAACAGACTCCTTAACAAGATGTAAGCAGACTGACTGCCCATGTAAAAAAGTGAAAAAACAGATGATAGGTAAATCAAATGAATACACACACATATATATATATATATATATATATATATATATATATATATATATATATATATATATATATATATATATATATATATATATATTCTGAGCTATTTCATATGTTGTGAAGTGTATATATAGTATATATATATATATATATATATATATATATATATATATATATATATATATATATATATATATATATATATATATATATATATATATATATATATACTATAATAAGATATTATATAATATATAACCATTCTGTAAAAGTAATATTTGTTCTGTGTGTCAATGTTTTGTCCATGATTTTGATATTTTTTTTCTTACGGCTATTTCATATGTTGTGAAGTGTAATGAGGTGACTGTAATGTATGTAATGTTGTGCAATGCTTATAAATGTTACATATTCTTTTATCTTCATAACGCACCATGTTCCGTGGGAGTTAAAGTTTCAGACTTTGTAGAGAGATATTTTGTTGACCAGATCAGATAATTACATCCTGTACACACAGCTGTGTTTGACTTCCAGGAGACCAGAAAGCAAAGAGAGATAAGAGATCTATGACAAGGGTTGACAGCTTTTAACCATGTCTAGTTCCAAAGGCCTATGTATCTGTTTACACAAGTGTCCAAACAGGAAATGATTTGCCAATCATTTAGATAAAGGGACCAAACATATTTCCTTTCCAAGCCAAAGCATACTGTGCTTATTCTGTTTTCCATGTATTCTGTTTGTAGAAGAAGGTAGAAGGAGGGTTTCTGTAGTCTGGATATTCTGAATGTAGGGGAAGGGACTCAGGTTATTTTAAGAGTTGAAATGACTAACTGGCAACCCAGGTTTGAGGATAAAAGCAAAGTTGGTGAACGAAAACAGTTAGTCTGATAAGGGGCCTGGTATTAGTAAGATCTCCCTCTTTCTCTCTCAATTATTATTCATAGAGAAGGGTGTAAAATTGTGGTTACTCTCCTAGGTATATAAGTTTTGTAAAACTCTCCCACGAGATATAATATTTTTGAGAATAATTTAAAATATTTGTGTTCTACAGCCATTGTGAAAAAGTGTGTTATATAGATTATAAAAGGGGTAAGGTAATGTGCTTATTTACTTGTATCATGTTTAAAACTGAAATTTTGTCTTGGTGAAAGATACTTGTGATTTTAGTAGGAGGTGAGTTTATTTTTTTTTCAAGTGAAAGTAATCTTTTGAAAGATTGATATAATCTTTAAACATATTTTGTCTTAGTGAAATTGCTGTTGGTATATTTATTTCTGCATATTACTTTCTTGGATGTTTGTGTTTTCATATTATTATTGTGTGCTCATGTGTTTATAATTTCACTGTGTTTCCCAAAGTTTGTATTGGTGATTAATTAGTTTTGTTGGTGTTGGTTTCATTGAGATTTCAGTGAATACTTATGTTGATTTCAATTATTAAGATTTCAGTGAATACTTATGTTGATTTCAATTATTAAGATTTACATTATAATCTGGAGTGAGTGTTAATCATTTGAATTCTGCTTAGTTAAATTGATTTCCTGATAAATTAAAGTTTTGTGAGTTAATCTTGGTAGAGAAATACTTAAGTCTTGCACTGTTGTCAAGTAATAGTAAATCTTTTTGAGATTGTGAACTTTATTTATAACTTTTGAACTTAGAAATAAATTTGTCTCTTTAAAGTTTTAAAAGCACAGTGTTTCATTTTGACCACCAGTGATTAGAGATATTTGTGTGTTTATTCAAGGTAAGTGATATATCTGACTAGTTCTCCTTTATCAAAGTGAAGTAGAACCTGGGAAACAATTATAGTATTTGATGGAGTGATGCCCTTTTTCCCCTAGTCTGATTATTGCTTATCAGTTGTTACCTCACCCATAACTTGATAAATTTACATTGATTTTTCAAGTGTTAGGCAAGATTTAAGGGATCACTGTACCTTTAGAGTATTCACTCTTAATATTTTTGTTATGAGGTTTCAAGTACCTGGCTGAAGTGAGGTAAATTTTTTGGTCTTATTATTTGTGTAATAACCAAGTACTTGATCACTTTGTGGAAAATATATATATATATATATATATATATATATATATATATATATATATATATATATATATATATATATATATATATATATATATATATATATATACTTATTTAAATCTATTTAATATGAACAGTATGGCCAGCAGACACTTCATCATTTTCAGTTATACATTTATTTATTTCCATCACCTATGTTTCTGGATACAAACTTCCCACTATCAGGTCTAAAAACACAGAAAATGAAAAATCCATATATCAGAAATCAGGCTGAAATGGAACACAGTAGCAAATTATTCTTATACAAAAATAAATAAATAATAATTATCAGTACATCAATAGGCTTTAAATTTTAGATATACTGAATATTATTTATTATTTATTTATTTTGTTTTAAGAATAATTTACTACTGTGCTCCATTTTAGTCTGATTTCTGATGTATGGATTTTCCATTTCTCTGTCTTTAGCCCTGAAGTTAGGATTTGTATTCCGAAACGTAGGTGATGGAAATAAATAAATGTAAACTATATATATATATATATATATATATATATATATATATATATATATATATATATATATATATATATATATATATATATATATATATATGTATGTATATATATATGTATATATATATGTATATATATATATATATATATATATATATATATATATATATATATATATATATATATATATATATATATATATATATATATATATATATATATATATATATATATATATATATATATATATATGTATATATGTATATATATATATATATATATATATATATATATATATATATATATATATATATATATATATATATATATATATATATATATATATATATATATATATATATATATATATATATATATATATATATATATATATATATATATATATATATATATATATATATATATATATATATAAATATATGTATATATGTATATATGTATATATATATATATATATATATATATATATATATATATATATATATATATATATATATATATATATATATATATATATATATATATATATATATATATATATATATATATATATATATTATTATGATATATATCCCTACCCCTCCTGTAGCTTTGAATCAATCATCTGATTTAGAATTAATCTGTTATTCCTCTGCCTCTCGAGTCGGGTGTCTCAGCGAAACCTCGCTTATTTGAACCAGTCCACAGCCATTAGTAAACCTCCCTTCCCCACCCCCCCCCCAACTCAAAAGATCATACGATGCTGGGACAATACAAATACCCCTTCTCCCCCATCGCCTGGGATGGGATAGTAATTGGTGTTCAGAAAAGCCCAATGGGCGTATTGAGATTAGGGGATGCGGTAGGATTGTATTCTGTAAGCCCTTAGTCCTAAGGTCTTTTTTCCTCAGTGGTTTTGCTGGCGTATGACTCCTTGCAGGTACATTGTGGCCCAAAAGTGATGTCCCAAGACGCCATGTTTTCGAAACAGAAGGACGACTTCTTGCTGTGACCTCGTCTGTAACAGACGTGCTGCATTTTCCCTGCTCCGCTGGTGTGACGATCTTCGGCGGACAGCCAAACCGATTATTAGGCGCCAACAATGGTTATAAAAGGTTCGTACGTTGCAAGTAGTCAATAGCCAGCACTTTCCCTTTGTACTTAAACTCCTTGATTTCCATTTCTTTAAACTTTAACCTCTCCCTCCACAACGCAATCCTCCCTTGTTCGCCTACCTGTATCCCCATGACTTGCCATGACTTGAACTCGAGTAAAGATCCCGTGATTATCAATTATCCCTCCACCATTGCAATTCAAGGGCTATTTAAGTTAAGCTGTAACAGTGTAAATTTATTTTTGTGTGAGTGTAATCACGTGTTCATTGTTAAAGCTTACGCTGCTCCGATTCTCAGATCATATTTGAGTGCTTTCATTAAAAGCACCTTCTAGGCTACATTATGTTTCGTATTTAAGAACGTGGATTGTGTGATATTTCATAGGGGAATTCCATCTCCTTCAGTGTACACCGTCATTCCTAACTGAGAGTCTCTTTCAGGGATGCACACGCGGAACGATCGCTATCCATGCTTCAGTATCCCGTCTGCCACCAAAATCCTGATAATTCCTGGTCGCAATCAGTAACAATTTCCGTTGTGGCCCAAACGTTCATATGAATTATTCTCCCATCCTGGAGTTCCATCATTTGTATTACCTGAGACTATTTCATGTAATCAGGGCAAGACTGAATGTTATTCGTATCATTGAACTGATCGTATTGCAGATTGGCCCCATTTTAATCCGTTTGCTTGTTGCCAACTCATTGCATTATTGGTTTCTGTGTCCTATTCTGAATCTGCCCCTTAGTGATTATGTGGTGTCGTGTCTCATTGTTGATTTGCTAAGTTTCTGTAAATAAATCCCTGTAAACTTGTAAAAGAATTCTAATTCCAATATGGCAAACTCCCTCCTTCCATTGCAAATCCAGGAAAATTCTAAGGTAAGTTTTCACATTACTTATTCCTTTGCTCATAAACTGGACTTTCTTGGTTTTGTGGCAGCATCAATTATAGTTTTGATTAAATTTCTCACTAAGGCGAGGTCCAGTTTATGACAGTGATGACCAAAATGCCAGGATTTAGTCAATTAGCAGTAATTAGCTTTGCTATTAAGCTAGACTAGAAAACCAGGAATATATAAAATCGATTATCTCATTCACGATAACCATTTCAATACTCAAAAGCACAGGAAGCGATTGGAGCCGATGTCTTTGGTAAACAGAGTGTGTGCATGTTTTAATATTAAGAATCAGTGAAATAATATTATTTCTTTAAAGAAACACAACAATTCTTGTACGTTAAAAGCGTTCATAACAAGGGAACACATAGGGTTCTTATATTAGCGAAAACAGAGGAAGGAGTGAAATGTCCGTCCCCGCAAAATTTCTAGAGTGTAGGACAGTGTCGAGTTGTAGACGAGTACTTAGGAATTAGGAAGTGTTATTTAGGGAATTTTGCATGTGTACGCTAGGACCAGTAGCTAGGCGTTTATTTCGGAATAGTTACGGTAAACAAAATGTACATTTCTTGGTTAGTGATAAATTTTGA
>NC_089786.1:29888310-29893310 GCF_040412425.1 Macrobrachium rosenbergii
TGCAGTTTTATTATATATATTCCATGTCTGCAGGTGATGACGACACTTAGTCATCTGTAATGACGTTTTGGGAGAACTTGTTTTTCCGAAAACTTTCTGTCTCCTTTTTATCACTGGGAATGAATTTTGTGTATTTGAGAGCTGTTGCCCCTATGAGCCCTGCGAAGATATTTGGTCTTGAAAAAGTTGTTCTGCGATGTTTGTTGCAAAATTTAGTCTCAGAATGATGAAGTTCTACAAAATTCCTTGATATTTATACACATAAAAGATGCTGAAGTATTTATAATGCAATAATGGATGAAGTATTTTTCATAAGAAATATCTTATCATATCTGCCTGAATGATTTGCAGCTAAAACCATTTCCTCGCCAATTTACGATCAATGAATCGAAACAGTCTTGTTATCAGTCTGATGCATCCCTTTGTCTATATAGATGTGTTTTAGAATAAGAAACCTCTCCTTCAACGTCCAAGGACTTCGGTGGCCGTTATGAAGTTTTGTAATGCAATTTCGCCAAGGTTAGCCCAAAAAAGGCAAAGCCTCTGTCGCTTCATCTCTTATGTTACGACGATAACGAGCTTCATATTATGCATGCCTGAAATAGCTTTGAGAATCAACGGCCGTTGTTTGGAAGACGTTAGGTGCTTACGTAAAATCACCCGTTCAACGAACAGGGAAAAAGTGGGATTATGGACCACTTTCCGTTATCAACCAAAAGCTGTTATTTAAAATGTAAAAATTAATTTGATGACTATCAAAGATATTACAAATTTTGTTATTCTAAAACATTCTGAGGAACACGGAGAAAGACCTAGCCACAGAATTACTATGTATCTTTATTCACTCACATACAAAAGAGATGGTTCTAGAAAACAGGGTGGTAATATGGGACCGTTGGGGTTGTAATATGAACCAAATACTAAGTAAAAAGAAATCTCAAATTCTTTGGAATGAAAATAATATGAAATTTATGACACAAAATAACATAAACCAAAAAACACACCTTTGCTGTAGAGAAAATAATTTTTCTAAATTTGAAGTCTATGTGTATGAGCAGAAGTCTCAAATGAAAGTCTGTTTCACAATCAGTGAACAAACAGATGAGCCGATCTCTGGCGCACCAGACGTTAATGACAAAGAAAGATGAAGAGGTGCCAGACACCAGGGAATGTATACCAGTGATCAAAAGCTAAAAATGCAGTAATTGATAACATACGTTCTCATGTTCAGGGATAGAGGAAGCAAGAGACAGTCCTGCCTATTCAAAGGGCTTGTTACCTGATTATGTGCCGGTTGGGTGTGGAGGGGGCGGGAGACTCCAGGTTTGAAAGTGTAGCTTTGGGAAGCTTCTGCTGGAACCCCGTTTAATTTCTGTCTGTCAGTCTGCCTGCCTGTTTCCCTCTGGCCTCGGAATGCAGTGGTGGCGAACCAAGTCACAAACTGAAGTACAATCATTCGATTCTCGAACCTGACGAGACGGAACGTTTTGGAAATGTTCCCCAAAAGCCCGGTATCCCTCTGGTATACTTAAGTTGTGAATTAGTTACTCAGATTTTAATCTACTGTAACGTGCCCCCAGTGATATGGAGAAAGAGAGAGTGAGAAAAGTAGACTTGAGTGTTCAATAATTTATCTGCCAACGGGAGGACCACAACGACATGAAACCATATATATGCAAAATATTCTCTCTCTCTCTCTCTCTCTCTCTCTCTCTCTCTCACACACACACACAGACACAGACACACACACAGACACACACACACACACACGTATTTTACAAAATTCTGTTGTTTTCCAATAATCATTCACATGAGATTCTTGGTAATTACTTTACATTTTTCAAATAGATACGGATCATTATCCCGTATTTCTTTTCTCTTCACAGTGAATAAATGATGACCTCGTAGTCATCGTCACCAGGCAACGTTGGCCTTGACCATTTCCCCAAAAAATGTTAAACTGAGTGCATAACATTATAGATTTTACAACCTGTCCAATAAACTTACCAGTTATAAAAACATATAAATGCGCAGTCAGATATTACATAGTGGCATCAGTAGGTTTTTTGCGGGTATCTTCATGCCGACTGAGTTTTTCCAGATTCTCGTTTGTCATTTTTGGTTGAAAAATGCGCAGATCTCCTTCTTCCATGTATTGATTTTTGTCGTGACAGCTGTTTCGCCTTAATGGCACTATCAAGCGACTACTGACTTACAATCTAGCATTTCGGTCTATATATATCATCGTGTGGGGAGGATGACCTTGAGGTCTGGGTACTGGTTCGTCAAAAGATTAACAGCTTAACCATTTCAAGGCGCTGTTTTGGGTACAAAGAACGTGTATGACAATAAAAGTGAAATTTTAAACGTGTTTAAATAAATATTAAAATATAATACCATGTGTTAGTGTTTCCTTACATATATACAGGTATATGATATAAATAATCAACACACAATCACGTGTGGAAAAGAAATAAATTTCTGACTCACTTCAGGATCTAACCCAGGTCTTTAAATTGAAAGGCAAGAGCGCTGCCCACTAGGCCATACAAGTCATAAAAAGAAGTCAGGAAGTTGGGGGAAACACGCTGGTATGCAAGCAAATAGCTTGCCCAGGTAATTCCTTGTGTGCTGTGGCACTCAGGTTCCAGCTTCTTTTATGACTTGTATGGTCTAATGGCAGCGCAACCTTGAGAGATTTCAATTGAAAGACCTGGATCTGATCCTGAAGTGAGGCAGAACTATATATATATATATATATATATATATATATATATATATATATATATATATATATATATATATATATATATATATATAGATATATATATATATATATATATATAAATGGTGAAAGAGAGAGAGTTAGTTGTGTACGAGGAGAGATTGTTTTGGTGAACTGAAACCTTCAAGGTAAAAAAGCTTTTGTGTTGAAAGAAGACAAGGAATGAAAATCCCGTAATGCTTCTGTCGCACGCAATCTCAAGGGCATGCACAGAGGTGAAAAAGAAAGAACTTAAGAGAAACAGAACGATGAAAAACAGAAAATATGAGGGTAGAAAATCTATTAAAAGGCCATTACAGCAGACGAACAAAACGAAACTGGACGTCCGACACGCTCTCGAGAGAATAATAACGTTCTGTGAAAATTGCAGGACGATAAAATTGCATGACGCTTGCAAGAGTGCATTTTGTATTATGGTGTGTGTGTGTGAGTGTGAAGATTAATGAAAATACCGTAATGAAAGTCTCCTGTAGATGTTTTTCTTAAATATGATAAATTCCTTTGGCAATAATTTAAATCACTTTTGTATTTCTTCCTCTTATTTAATGATATTCTTTTCCCTATATTGAGTTTTATTTTGAACTCACACTCTGGCTGATCTTGAGCAACAGTGAAGAATAACAGAAGATAATTTTTTGTATTTTCATGACGCCGTTGAAATGATAATTCATTGGGTCCCATTAAAAAGGAGAAACGAAGCTTCTTACTACAATTTATGCGGTTGTTACATTTCTTTTTGTGAACGGCTCAGTATCTTCAACTCACATTTTTATGCGAACTTCTTTATTCATATGCTATCAAATCATCACATCTGATTAACTCCTTTATATTTTTGTATATCCGGATGTTAACACACGTCGCCTAAAAATTCAGGATCAGAGGAAATATTTTAGTTTTGCCATACCGTTCTGAATTTTTATCGATTGTACGTAGCCTGAAGTGTCTGAAAATAAATGTTGTTTTTAGTAATGCTTCGTCTATCAAGAATTCGTTGCTTTGTAGCAAACCAGAAATGGCAGCAGGAGGGGGGAACAAAATTAATTGCTCAACTAGTAATTTAACTTATATTGGACAATCTGGTAAGGAACTAAGTAAGAGAGTCACACACCATAAATATAATGTGCGGGTTGCAACCAGCTCAAGCGCCATTTTTTGTCACTTAAGAGACTTTGAACACCCAATAGATTGGAATTCAGCTAGAGTTATTTTTAAGAATTCTTCATTGCATGACAGATTGCTGGTCGAAGGATGCCTCATCAGTTCTTTTAGTAACATGAATTTGAGCGATGGTCTTTTTAGGATGGACGAATTGTTAAAAAGCTTTATTCTTAAGGATGCAAGAGTAAAACAAGCTGTTAGATGTTTTGCAAACAGATAGTTTGGTACAGGTGTTTGTAGTAATTACATATTTCCACTAAGTATGTTTTTGTTTTTTGAAGAATGTTGTTTACATACTTAAATAGCTTGTTGACATATTTTATTGTTATCTGTGACCTCTTACTGCTTTCTCGTATATGTTATTTTCTTAACTCTTTTTAGTACCCTGAAGATGACTTTGGAATAAAAATTGAAAGTCTTGGTACCACTTACTTTTATTTTCACGTAAGGACTTATTACATACTTCATCCACGGGACCATTGTGGAAGTTATGATATATATATATATATATATATATATATATATATATATATATATATATATATATATATATATATATATATATATATATATATATATATATATATATATATATATATATATATATATATATATATATATATATATATATATATATATATATATATATATATATATATATATATATATAATATATATATAATTTCATATGTAGAGAGATCATTATCATTATAAAATCTCACATGCAGACGGTCGTAATAGTGATAAATACATTAGACTATTTACATCTTCATTTAACTCACGCGTGTTAACGAACAATGAGATTCAAATGACGACGAATTTATGGCACTTCTTCAAGAAACTAAGAACACTAAAGATGGTCGAAATTCAGCATCCCTTCAAGGAAATAGTTTCCTTGATTAAGAATTATCATTTTATTTCACTGTTGAAAACCAAACAAATAAACTTACCCAGTCACCAAAGAGAGGAATCCCAAAACAGAATAAGTACTGATGTCGTTGTCCGCAGAAGAGGTTCATCTCGATGGAACATTCAGAACCACAACAAATTCTAATGA
>NC_089786.1:29898310-29918310 GCF_040412425.1 Macrobrachium rosenbergii
AGACTCGTTAATGAAACGGACGAACGATTTGCTTGCACAAAACAAAGTCAGCTTGTGTTGGAGGACTTCACGCCATGGGAGCGATGTAGGGGTAAACAAAAGAGGAGGAAAAATGAAAAGAGGTCTTTTAAATGATTGATAAAAGGTAGGTGAAGATCATCATCAATGAAATTATAAAAAAAACACAGACAATATATATAAAGAGGAAAATAAAAGAAGAGAATGTCAACAAGCATGAAATCATGTGAAGGAAAATACTGACGGGGGGAAACGAAGAGAGAAAATATAAAATTTATGAATGTAAAGAGAACATTATCTAAAATATAACAATAACAATGTCACAAATAATTCTCAGGAAGATTAAAGAAGAAAACAATCGTACAGGAGAAAGTCTTCCGAAAAGATATTATTCAATCACTTTAAATTCCTTATCCTATTTAATAGCCTGTTTTCCTCGTCTTTCATTTTCTTTCAACTTCTGTTTACGTTTCCTTTCCTCTGATCATTTAATATCACTTTCCTTGTACATATATTTTTGTTCATTATCTGTATCAAATGACATTCTTCTTCCCCTTCTCCTTTCTCACCTTTTTTATTTTGCTTTCAACTTTATTTATCCTCGTGACGCTCTTCTTTTTGACGCCAGTCTCTTCTCTATCATGTTTCGGATTCGCGTCCTGGAATCAGGGACTGCTCCTAGAAACAGCTGTGGTCTCTCCTCCGGTTCAAAAGTCGTTCCCCTTCTTTCACTCATTCGCTGGCAGGAAAGAGAGAGAGAGAGAGAGAGAGAGAGAGAGAGAGAGAGAGAGAGAGAGAGAGGATGTGTTACATTGAAAGGTATGAATAATGTTCAAATACAATTTCCAAGACAATTAAAGACGAATTAAACTTAACTATGAAAAGACTCTATAACTGGATTTGCTAAACAACTTATGACTCTTGATATTAAAGTTGTCTCTCTCTTGCTTTTCATTTTCACATGTCGTGACTTTTATTTATCTCGGGGCCTTTTTCTAAAATAACGTTCCGGCCACTTCCCTAATCCTTTCCAACCCATTTAGATTCCTTCCAGTGTTATTACTTCCCCTTATTACTTCAGGAATATAAACTCTGGAAGGTTTGGGTTGTTTTGCTCTCCGATAAGTGTCTTTCATAAATTAGAAGCAATTTACGAAATAGCAATTAATTCTGATTACTTTATTTGTTTTCTGTCTTACAAAAATAGGAGGAGATTTCGAGATAAGTATATCGTAAAATACATTAGATGTAATTATTGTAGTTTGGCTTAACATATTGATTTACTGGGGCCTCCAGACTTTCATCTTACGGCGAACGGTTTTTCCTCTGCTACTGAGACATGACAGCACCATATATATATATATATATATATATATATATATATATATATATATATATATATATATATATATATATATATATATATATATATATATATATATATATATATATATATGTGTGTGTGTGTGTGTGTGTGTGTGTGTGTATATGTGTGTGTGTATATATATATATATGGACAAATATATGTGTGTGTGTGTGTGTGTGTGTGCGTGTGTGTGTGTGTGTGTGTGTGTGTGTATGTATATGGACAAATTCGCGGAAAGAGGACAGACAGATATTTTCCACTTGTCTTTTAAACTTTGCAAAAAAAAAAATAAATAAATAAATAAATGCTCTAATAATGAAGTTGACAAGGAGTTTTGATTATCGTGTTTGTTAAGAAAAATAATGAATTCATTTCTATCCCTTACGATTTTACAGGAAAAGTTCCGGCGCAAATGATAAAAAAACTTCAAGATAGCATGAAGGAGTTTCACCCAGACTCCATCTCTGATTAAATCGCTTGGATAATTAAACAGACGTCAGAATATCAAAGGTCATCAAGACCTTGTTGGGGTGTCAACTTCCTCAGAGAAATGAGAACTCCAGAGGAAACAAGTAAAAAATGCCCCGAATTTTCTTCGGCGAAATCAAGTTTTCAGCACAGCATATAATCAAGGCCACCGACGGTGGTCTCGGTATAATGCTGTATGAGCCTCGGCACGTGAAAATTTAACCACGGCCCGATGGTGGCCTGTCCTATTTAGTTGCCAGACGCACGATTATGGCTAACTTTAACCTTAAATAAAATAAAACTACTGAGGCTAGAGGGCTGCAATTTGTTGTGTTTGATGACTGGAGGGTGTATGAGCAACATACCAATTTGCAGCTCTCTAGCCTCATTAGTTTTTTTAAGATCAAGGGGCGGACGAAAAAAGCGTGGCTGGACAGACAAAACAGGGCGCAATAGTTTTTTTTTTTCTTTCTACAGAAAACCGAAAAATTAATTTCTTCGGGTACAGAAACACTAATTTTATTATTTTTTAATAATAAAATAAGGTATATATGATCAACCACGATTATGGTGCAAACGTATGTGTGTATCATAGTGAAAGAAAATAACCAAACTAAATTTGATGCCGCACGAGTAATAGACATCTACAGTAAGTTATCTTCGAGGGACGACTCCGTTCGTGGCTTTGCAAGTGTGTGAGCGTTTTTTCTTTCTTTCTTTATTTAACATTAAACCATTTGTTGTAGCAGGGGAGGTTCCAGGGTATAAACCAAGACGCTGGTCACTGCTACAGTTATACTTCAACTGCAAAGTTATGGATGAACAACTGTGCAGATAACTTCTACAATAACCACTTTATACGTCAACACAGAATCTCATCAGCAGCAGGTCAAATGCACATACATACACACTCGCTGCTACTATTCTTAAGAATAATTTACCTTGTTAGAACATTTATCACTGTGGAATATACTACAGAAATCATCTTTTTTTGTAAATATTATCGTTAACATTCTTTGTGTAAAAATAAAGGAGCTCCGCAACTATTATTCATCACGGTAAAGAAAAACAAATTTCACATCTCAAAAAGGATAAATCAGAACTGAACATGTGAATGGGCGATATTTTGATATTTGTAAGTCTATCATTTCCTTTCACGAGAGAGAGAGAGAGAGAGAGAGAGAGAGAGAGAGCGCAAGGGAACAATATGCACTCTCTCTGGACCCTTACCTGTAGAGGTGGGTAGTGGTCATAAACCATCTCCTGCCATACCTCTAAAACCTGAGACTTCGACGCCGGAAGTCTGCTTCGCCTGCGTCTTACCTCAGATGTTCATTTAACCTGTGCCCTGTGTTGTGGTGCATTATTCGGACTCATTTAGTTTTGTAATCTACTCTTTCTTTGCTACTTTATCTGGTGTCGTACTCAAAAGGAGGTGATGACACCATCAGATAAGGGAGAGAAAAATATCTCAACCGTGACTAAAGACAGGAAGAGAAAGAAAGAGAAAGAAAAAGATTTGGTTTGGTGTATGTAAGAGGAACACTGCTGCTTACTGTAGATAATGAATTTTTAATTTATCTTTTATTTCCTCTTATTACTATTATTTGATATTATTATTTGATATATCAACTCGAAAAATAAGCATAAACCATCATGTAGCCATTCCACCTTCCCTGTGGGGTTTCCCTCCTCACCCCCCCTCTTATCCAACTCAAAAAGTTAAAATTTGCAAATCATTATAAATGTAAAAAAAATGCATCTTTCACTTCCAATAGGGATTTTACTCCCAGCCTTGCGCACCCAAACGCTAGGTATTATCTCAAAAAGTTACGTGAGAGGGTTCCAAAGCTGCCCACAGTTTCTCTTTGTTGCTAGGTTTTTGGAAAGATGCATCAAAATGCGCCTGCCTCATAGTCTTCTATGGACTCAGGAGTGTTTTTAGCATTCCCTTTTCTTGTTTCAATTCCACCGTGTCGTTTTCTCTCATTATCATTTATTTGTAAGGACTTGTTCAGTCCCATATTCCCCAAGTTTAGGTACTTAAGTAAACATGCCTCCTTGTAAGAAAAGTCATGAGACAATACTGATGCCGTTGTCACAAATTCCACACTAAATCGTCCAAGATTTATTAGCCTTTCGATAAACTAAAGCATTTTGAGTGGCACCCTTCAGGCATCTGTCTAAGCTAAAGGTTCCTTCTTTGTTAGTGACAAGTATACATTTTTTTATCGCAGTTCTTTGGTAAATTTCAACTGGACTATGGAGCTTGGCTTCAGTACTATTTTCTTTTCGCCAGTAGGAGCTTGTCTTTCAAAACAAAAGTACGACTCCTCACTCAGAGGACACTGTGCATTTTTTACTAAAAAATGTGGAAGTATGTAGCAAGAATACTTCCCTTCAACTCGACTCTAAACGAGTCCTGCCAGCATTTTCTTTCAGAGCTTGTCCCAGAAAAAATCCACGAGTATCAATTAATTTCACTGTAAGTTAATTTTTTTTCCTGATAGAGTGCTTTTTTCCTTGTTTTTCCTGTTTCCGTCTCCACGTTTTCTTCGTCAATCAATGTTCTTAGTAATGTAGATAGCATCTTTTTGAAAAGGTTTATGCATCCAATCTTTTCAGCTTTCCCATTTTCATAAGAACGCTGTTCATTGTTTATTCCAACCACACCATAAGCCGATGAACCTCCATCAACTGCAAAATTTGTATATTGAAATTTCCAGTCCCTGGATCTCTGAAGGAATCTGAGTGCTCCAACCCCCCCCCCTTTCCTCACTCCCTTTTTCCATTGCAGCACCTGTTCCTCCGTAATTTTTCATGCAGGTGTCCTTATGTGATGCTTGGAAAATTTTGAGTCCTTCTTCGCTGACCTTCTTGTTCTTTGGCCCTTTTTCTTTATCTACACTCTTATGGCAGTATTTACTCATAACCTCAAAATCCACAATTAGTCCCGTATGTACTTCGATTACTACACCACTCCCTGATAGTGTAGTCTGTCCCTTTTTACTCCAGGTGCCGTCAGAAGAAATGTAAGTGTTCAAAATGGCATTCTCATTAGGGTCAACATCTGTATATTTGCTATAGTATTCTCTAATGACATTGTGGGCTAAAGGCTGCATTTTTAAATAAAATTCTTTCATCTTTCCAAAAGTTAAGTCTACATATAATACATCTGAGAACGCATTGGCTTGTTGCCAAGGATGCCAAGAGTAGCCTGAAACCTGCAAATCCGTTGTCCATAATGAGCGATGGACATATCACCTGAACGTTATTTTCACTATAATCAAATTCATCACCTTCACTGTCAATATAATTATTTTGGTCTCCGTCTTCAAAACCACAGCCCCCACACTCAGCAGTAACTACACTGTCCAATCCAAAACTTTTTATTTCTGTTATTTTATGATTTACTTTCACTGACTTTTCTTCAATTATTTACCGAAGTTTTTTCTTCCGTATCATTGTCACTTCGTTATCATTATCCTTCTCTTCATATTCCACTTCATCAGGACTCGCTTCGTTTTCCTTATCTCTTTTGAATGCCTGTCTTCATTGCTAAAGTACTTCTTCCATTCCTTATAATGGTGATTTTTAGCAGATCCTTTAATAGATCACTTCCCAAAGTCATCTTTTGTTTTGCAGCAGACTTTGTGACAGAAGAATTTTGTTGTCATGGTTTGTGTGGAATGTTGACGTTTTGCGAGTCAGTTGACTCAGGCACGTGGTCGAAGCGCTCATTTTCTTTATTATTCGTTCTTTCTATTTCATTGTTTTTATTTTCTTTTTGATGGTATTTAATTCTTTTAGCCTCTACCAGTCTTTGTAAATGCTTCCTACGCTTATTGTGCCTCGTCATTGCTTGAAGTAAACGGAATGAAATGAACAAACGTATCAGGTAAGGGATGTAAACAAACGCAAGTGTATTAACATACACGCAGTTGGTGAGATACTGCTCACTTGGTGGCTGTAGATTTATACTTATGAAATTATCTGAAAAGACAAGACATTGAGTTGCCATGAATAACTAATTATGTAATTGTACATACACTTTTTATTGACAAAATAGAATAAAATAATGTGAAGATAATGTCACTTGTATGAACTTGTACGGCATGTGAGCGTCACCAGTTATAAGTTCCCCTGACAAATATGACAACAAAACTTCGGGAGTATGTACTAGACACAGTTGCTTTTCATACCAGATGGAAAACAATTTATCAATAGATTTCGCCAAAATCATAAATTTTTCATGGAACGCCCCCGCCCCCGCCCCTCCCCCAGGGTAATTATGACGATCTCGACACTTTCTTATTACCTTATCCAATCCATGTTACCTTGTTACCTAGAATCAACAGAGATCGTAAAGGAATAACATCTCTCATAATTTCGTAGAGGTATACATGATTCTCTCTCTCTCTCTCTCTCTCTCTCTCTCTCTCTCTCTCTCTCTCTCTCTCTCTCTCATTTAAAGCACACGTGCATGAATCCCCATCCTGTCATGTAACAAAGGTTATCAATAATGTGATGTGGGTGGGTCAATTTAATCGCCAAATTCTTACTCCTTTTCCCTCATATTTTAAGACGCCACCCTTTCCAGTCGGCGTAATTTCGACCCATAAAGTCCGAAGGTAATTCTCGCTTTGCAGGAGAACAGGCAATGGATGGAAAACACTGGTCCTTTTTACTCTCTAGCTTTTTATATACATTCATTCTTTCTTTTTATTTTCTTGGACATAAACACTTGCACTCATGTAATGTATACTGATATTTCCACTATAACGAAACATGTTATTTATACATGAGCAGTTATTGCAAAATACAAGGAATAAAAATACTTTATTCTTATGATTTGAAGAAATATTTTTGTGTGACAGAGGGTATGATTATTTTCTGCAGTAAAGAGCTGAATCCAGTGCCTCCGCTCTCAGAAATTGGGTGATTGGTAATCTTCGTAAATGGAAAATTATACACACTTTAACGAAGGCTTTGTTAAGCTCTGCCAGTTATCGCAGAGGACGGCTAAAGCAAGTAATACCTGAATTCCTCCACTTTCCAATGTGCGCAGTTGTAAGTGGAAGAACAAAAAAAAAAAAAAAAAAAGCTTGGAAAAGTGAAAGTTTCATTGAGGTTTTTATTATTGTGGTGGACGCTTATGATAAGGAGCTTGATGTTAATTATTCTGTGACATTATTCTTGGTGTCTCTTTATGAGCGGTTGGTGACAACATGAAAACTAATTAATATATTCCCTCGAAGTTTTCTTTATTTCTTTTGTTCTCATAAATTGCCAATCTTTAAAAATTTCAAAAATATCTGAATACTTATAGATAAAGGTTTTCAAAAAGAAATATAAAATGTAAAACCTGATTCAACACCCCGTATAGAAACATTGTATTCCCATGGAACCAAACTTCCCTATAGGCGATTTTCTTAAGAGCCCAGACAAACGTGACGGCCAACCTATTGTCCATTTTTTAGCTCAGCCCCCTCCCTCCCAAAAATGACGGCCTATTCTCTTGTACGTATGGTATAGACTCCAATAATGACTGCTTTGAGACCTAATTACAGAATCTCTTCCCTCAGAGAACGAAGTCGAAAATCCTTTAATTGTGCACGTGACGGTGACACTTTTTTTTTTTTTTTTTTTTTTTTTATCAACAACTGCACGTGCTGGGACACGCAAGTTCCACAGAACCTTGACACATGACTTAGTGATGGGCAAAGGAGAGCTAAAAGAAAAATGGTAGCTTAGTTTGCGTGCCCCAAATGCCCCCATTATACTTCAGCGAAAAAAAAATGTTAAAGGGGACTGCCTCGTCCACAAAGAAGCTTATGCTGAAAAGTCTATTCAGCTGAGAAATCGTACGTGCGACATCACACACACACACGCACACACACACACACACACACACACACACACACACATATATATATATATATATATATATATATATATATATATATATATATATATATATATATATATATATATATATATATATATATATATATATGTATATATATATATATATATATATATATATATATATATATATATATATATATATATATATATATATATATATATATATATATATATATATATATATATATATATATATATATATATATATATATATATATATATATATATATATATATATATATATATATATATATATATATATATATATATATATATATATATATATATATATATATTAATATATATATATATATATATATATTATATATATATATATATATATATGGCCTAACATTTGGGCCTTTATGCAGGTTCTTTAACATACTCAGGACAGGGCTGTCATGACTGACGGCAGATGCAACAAACAAAGGAGGGAAAACAACAAAACAATAAAATAAGCTTAATATTAATTTATTTACAAAGTTAAGTTATAAGTATTTACAAGTGAGTCAGGTCTGGCAAAAGATAAAAGCCATAAATACAAAATGAAACAAAAGGCAGCTCTAAACAAAATCAAGTTAAACAAACAAAAGTATCTGTAAAAAAAAGGCAAAAATAAACAACAGCAGGCAGAAAAAAAAAAAACAAACATACGTCCTCCATCAGGGCACCAAGACAGCCCTCAGCTGCACGACAGGGACAAAAACCCACAAACCAGAAAACCCCGATGGAGACGTCAGGACAGCCTCACGCTGTCATCAAGATGAGCAGCTCGTGGTCACACGACTACTCATGGTCACCTCCACCTCTACGACGTGCTCCCACTTCGTAGGCGTGCTCCAATTTGCTGCTCATAAACTCGACCAACGTCGACTCCAAAAACTGCCTGCTGCTGCTGCCACTGCCGCTACTCTCGCTGCCCTACCAGACCCGACTGGCCAAAGAAAAACGGCAGCTCACCGACGAGAACATCAAAACAAAAAAAAACTTGAAGGTAAGGAGGCAGCAATCCACAAAGGGAACGAGCAGGGGAACCAGCAGTTCCCGCAAAACCATCACTTAACGTGACACCTCCCCACCTAAAAAAAAAAAAAAGATTATTTTTTTTTACACTCATGCTCCCTCCAATGCCAGAACAACCCCGCCAGCCAAAACAGAGCCATCCTGTCACGGTCGCCATTGTAACGACCGAGTGGGCCTTTATGCAGGTTCTTTAACATACTCAGGACGGGGCTGTCATGACTGACGGCAGATGCAACAAACAAAGGAGGGGAAAACAACAAAAACAATAAAATAAGCTTAATATTAATTTATTTACAAAGTTAAGTTATAAGTATTTACAAGTGAGTCAGGTCTGGCAAAAAGATAAAAACCATAAATACAAAATGAAACAAAAGGCAGCTCTAAACAAAATCAAGTTAAACAAACAAAAAGTAGCTGTAAGAAAAAAGGCAAAAATAAACAACAGCAGGCAGAAAAAAACAAACATACGTCCTCCATCGGGCACCAAGACAGCCCTCAGCTGCACGACAGGGACAAAACCCACAAACCAGAAAACCCGATGGAGACGTCAGGACAGCCTCACGCTGTCATCAAAGATGAGCAGCTCGTGGTCACACGACTACTCATGGTCACACTCCACGTCTACGACGTGCTCCACTTCGAGGCGTGCTCCAATTTGCTGCTCATAAACTCGACCAACGTCGACTCCAAAACTGCCTGCTGCTGCATACTGCCGCTACTCGCTGCCCTACCAGACCCGACTGGCCAAAGAAAAACGGCAGCTCACCGACGAGAACATCAAAACAAAAAAACTTGAAGGTAAGGAGGCAGCAATCCACAAAGGGAACGAGCGGGGAACCAGCAGTTCCCCAAAACCATCACTTAACGTGACAATATATATATATATATATATATATATATATATATATATATATATATATATATATATATATATATATATATATATATATATATATATATATATATATATATATATATATATATATATATATATATATATATATATATATATATATATATATATATATATATATATAAATATATATATATTTTAATATTACTGCTGTTCGCCCTTGTAACATATGACTGTAGTAATATCAGCCTGGCCAAGACAGGGAACAGCCTTTTGTCCCACAGGGAGACCAGGAAATTCAAAATAACGTTCATAGCAGACACGATGTCAGCACGTAGGCCAGGATAGGTAGCATTAGGGATGTAGCCCCATAAGAAAAAATTTCCATATCCGACCTTAAGATAGGTGGTCTGAAAGCTTTTTCTACCTGTTCTGCTCGACGAATGTGTTGACAAAAATTTCAGACCCCGAGGGCATACGACCTGCTACCCTTTTTGACCCAGCACCGATCAGACAAAGCAGAGAGGGACTTGAGCTGTCGCGGAGATCAGACGTCTTTTTTTGGTTTCTGCGCCCTTTGTCTATCATCTTCTATTAGTGAATTGTGAAGTGACGAATTAATCTCCAGAACTTCCGATCGTCCGTTGTATGCGCAGCAATGTTTCGTCCAAGGTAAAGTCTGTGTTTTTGTTCAAAACTTCGTCAATTACTTTATCTTCGTCTGTATTTCCAACTTCCTTTGTTTCATCCTCCAGCCACCACTTACAGTAGATGCTTTTACGAAGTCTAGATTAAGCCAAATTATTATATTGATTGGCTTCATCCAATTTATTCCAGTAAGATTAACTAGGACTTAGGGGAAACAAGTAATTTTAATACTTTTGCATTCGTTGTGTCTCGAATCCATTGGTTGGAAGAGCCGTTGCAATTTGGTATTTAATACCGTCTTAACGAGTAGAGATTTTTCTGCATCCGCAGTTGGTGACGCTTATCATAAAGTCGTTATTCCT
This sequence comes from Macrobrachium rosenbergii, assembly GCF_040412425.1. Lineage (NCBI taxonomy): Eukaryota > Metazoa > Arthropoda > Malacostraca > Decapoda > Palaemonidae > Macrobrachium > Macrobrachium rosenbergii. Next base: position 29,908,977 of record NC_089786.1, read on the forward strand.
TGAATATTCTTTGTTAAGGTTAATTACCCTTAACTGGCGACCTTTGGTTATTATAACGACTGTCTTTGAGGTTAATTCGTAGCTTCAAGTGACAGGTTACATGTGTCCTTGGCATGCAGGGCCGTGAAAAATTACGTAAATCAAGTAATAAACTGATCAGCCAAGATGCACTCGTAACAATATATATTGTTGGTCTTCACCTGCGTGAAGCCAACGTAAGTGTCATTACCTGTAGAAAGAAGAGAACTTCATTTAATATCTGGGCAACAGTTGGCTGAGATTTATCTGACGTCTGTGCACGACACAGAACAGCTATGGTCAGAAAGATTGGGCTCTGTCGAAACCGCATGTGAAGGAATTTCACCTTGGTTCCTCTGTTCCTCTTGTCATTTACGTTTCACTAACGAAGTAGAATTAAGTCCTTCCTTTGCTTAGTGATTCCTATGGACTGCTGATTACTTGCTCAAATAAGCCGAATACTCGTATTGTGCAACTGTAAATAAGCAAGTCAGATAGCCCTTGGCGAGTTCTTAATTCATATCGTTAGCTTCATTAAAGCTTTCAAAAATATAAGTAAATAATACTTGAATTTTTAGTTTATGTACTACTGTAGTTTATATAGTACTGTCAATAAATATTTATTGCATTTACTCTCATAATTTCAATAAGAACAGCACATTGGTACATATTCTAAATATCGAATAACACTGATAATGATTAAAATGTACGGGAAAATAAACAAGAATATAGAAACTGGAAACAAAGTGGGACCGTATTTGAGGAATCAAAGATGAAAAGTTCCACCAATGTCACACCTTCGTTCTAAGTGGCAAAGAGCCGTTGTCACTTATCAGAATATCACAGTAGGAAATTATGTTTTATTGGTTTTAGAAGGAACCAAACACTGAAATTAGAGAGATGGTGCAGTGTGAAAAGGACAGGAAATTAAGTTAAGTAAGGATGTTGCAGGTCAGATGTTAGTTGAGGTTGTGAGGGCGTAATTACCACTTCGGCTTGGCATACGGGAATTCCGTTGTTATTAATGAAATGTATATCTCACTAACAATTTGTTTGCATATCTATCTCTCTCGCTATCTCTATCTTTGTTAGTTCGCAAAGGGACCTTAACTATGCATTTCATATTACAGTTTATTATTATTGTTATAGCTCAGTAGATGAAACCTATTCACAAGGAACAAGCACAAAGGGTCCATTGACTTGAAATTAAAGTTACCAAAGAATGTTGGTTTCATCCTCCCACCGCAGACCCCACACTGCAGCAATATCTGATCATGATAGAGAGCCGGTGATTTTTCATCACCCGGGGGAAAACGCGAACCGGCGACATCTGAGTGGCATTCCACGACACTAACCACTATACCAGCGAACCAGCTAAAAAGCAATATGCGTTTATTTTGCAATTCTATTCAAGAATAACGAGATAAAAAGAGAGACATACTGTCATCGATGCTGAAATTGCTGAAATGATCCTGGAACTTGCTTCATAAAAAATCTAAATAGTTTTTATCTGGATTCTTTCGTGAAGGCAATTACGGCTAATATTCTTCTGCTTCTTTTGAAGTGAGACTAATTATAACAGTTTTATCCTTTTAACTTTTACAGATTAATTCAGAACTGCACCAATACAGCAAGTCGTTGCTAAGCAGAGTTACCATGCATTCGTTTCTTAATTAACTCTTTCCTGAATACATTTCAGCTCCCATTAATTCATATCATTAACTCCTCTCCGCATTTTATAATTCAGCCCTCCGTCGATAGTTCAGCAGCGCTTTATGGCTTTATTTTCAGAATATCCTATATATTTTATCAAGTTTTTATCTCTTGTTATCTTGAGTATCATCATCTTCTTCTTCTTCTTCTTCTTCTTCTTCTTCTTCTTCTTCTTCTTTCTGTTATTAGCGTTGTTTTCCTCATTCCCTATTCTTATTACATAACTTTCTTTCCAGAGTAAAGTTACACTGGCTGTTTGTTAGTTTAGAAATGCGCGAAGTTTTGACACATGTGCTCACCAAAAGCTTACAGAAAAGGGAACTTGAGTTCCTGGTCTCCAGTAAGGTTGTTTATTGAAGAGAGAGAGAGAGAGAGAGAGAGAGAGAGAGAGAGAGAGAGAGAGAGAGAGAGAGAGAGATTATATTTTAACTATTGCTTGCCCTATTCTATGTTATGTTTCTTACTGATACGAAGACAACTTCGATATTCGTAGGTTCGCTGCAGTATCTATACACACAGATTCTTAGAGTAACACAAATCCTGGTTTTGGTTGGGCGGTGAAGCTATGGATGTAGGAATTTGAACCAGTCAAACCAGTATCTCGGAAAAAATAACACGTATTCTGACTTGTTAAGAAATTTCTATTCGGTGTCTTTTTTTTTTTTTTTTTTTTTATTCCATATTCATAGTGATTCGATATTCCTCCAAACCTCCGTTTCCCATTGAGGGTGATATGTTCTAGTCATCAAGACAAGCATTGCTTCAAGGTTGAAATTTCCAAGAGGATTTTCCAGTTACTTTTCACTCTTAACAGCAGTTTTGAACGCGTAGTGGCCATGACAATTATCTGTTAAAAGTAAGGTTCCTGAAAATTATCTAGTGTTAAAATGCATTGATTCAAATAGAAATATGTCAAATAACAAATACGTGAACAGATTTATACCAAGGTAAAATTGTTATTATGCCTTATATATATAATCAATTTAACAGATTTCTATTATATCAGTTATGTATCTAAGCCTTAAGTAATATTGTTACCTTAGCATAAATTGATGTGTTACTGTGATTACATCCTGCTTTACTTTCTCATCTAAATTGCAGTATATAAAACGACTGCTATTGGATCTAATCTGCTTTATTATTCCTAAAAAAAAAAATTACTATGTATATATAAAAAAATCTGTGACGCAATATAGTCGTCAGTCACACAATGTAAAAATATTATGATTTGTAAGAAAATCACAGAGAAAATTTATTTCTCTGACCAGTCATTTTATTATTGCAAAACAACTTCCTTGCAAATTACGACAAAATATTTTCACAGTGACTCAGTTAGTGGGGAAATTGTTCCAGCAGTGACTGAAAAAAAAGAGAAGTGAAAATCTCATTCATTAGACGAAATCATGTGTTTTCTCAATAGGAATTTCCACGGAAATCGTATTTTCGTTACAAATTCTTACCGCAAATGTTTCATAGAGTTCATGGAGCAAATGTTTCCTCTTTGCAGCGTTTAAACTTTGAGCCAGGATGATTCGGAGGGTCAGGATTTGATCCATCAAGGCAGTCTTCTTCAATCGTTGTCACCTGTTTTAAGTTTCAACTAATGTTTAATATTTTATTTCTAATCAATTTCATTCCTTTCATTATCTTCTCTTTTGCCTCTCGTCTTATATTTACGGGTATTCATAGTATTTATGAAGTTTTTGAATGATTCTTATTTAATGTTTTGGGAATATTATGGAGAAATGATAGATACTCAGTGCACTTTTCTTGATATTGAAATTTATCCTAATGGAAGTGTCATGTTTGGGAAGATTACTTTTTTTTTTTTTTTTTTACACGAAACAAAACAATTATTATATTTCTCAGAGTAGATGGATTACCTTTTATACTGTAAATAAGCTCTAGTAATAATTATCGAGATTAAAAAGATTATCATCAAGTTATTTCATTGGAATAAATATTTTTTCATTCCTGTTGATGATTCGTAGACACCAGGAAAAGAAAACTTCGAAATTTTTGGGACGTTAGAGGCTATAGGTCAAAGGCGTATCTTTCTTCTTTTCTTTTTCTTTTAACGTGCTTTTATTCCCATTTTTGTATGGGGTAAGCACGATGCCTTCTTTGAAGGACGTTTTGATTTGGCTTTGGGGTAGACCTGTGGTCTCGATCGGCTGCCCTGCCTGACATCGCTTAGACCCTGTATATATATATATATATATATATATATATATATATATATATATATATATATATATATATATATATATATATATATATATATATATATATATATATATATATATATATATATATATATATAATATATATATATCATAAAAATGAAACTTGATTGTAACCTTCGGCTAATAAGGGAACTAAATAAAATTATTTCCTTATTGTGATCCAAGGTTGTGTGTAATCAACGGCCAAAGAGCAGAAGTTGAAGGCTATTTGACAATATTTATTTTATTCTGTCTAAACAGATATGGTCACACGCAGAGAAAATTTGGGATACAATCACTATTTTGAAGATATATAAAAAATTATGTAAAAAAAAATTATAAGCTTGTTTTTTTAAACGTTCTGAACAGCCAAAGGTATTTTACATTCAAATCAATGTCCAAGTAGTGTAATGCTAATAGTTTTCTGAAGGACTAAGAGATGATACTAAGATACTAAATTATCTGGCATAAACCTAAACAAATCTAGCCTTAAAAAACGCTGTTTTTCGTTAAAGGAAAATTGCAACCAACAATTTCAGTAAATTACAAAGCTCAAATTCAATTTAAACAAAGAGGTATGGTCGTATTCTCATGTTTTGTTGAATATGTTGAATATGTCACCCCAATAAGTAAGCTTCTGTTTTTCATGTTAGATAATTACAGATGGTATACAATTATTCCTTATTCCTCATTGTTCAACAACGAAGACAAAATTCCGACAAAGTCTAGACGCCCTTGGGTGGATGGTGTTATCGCAAGCTCTGGGTCTCTCCTCCCAGACTCACCGGACAAAGTTCAGTCCGTCAGGTCCCAGCAATAGCAACTAATTATAATTGAGCGAGATTACACCCTTGCCTTGTAGGGAATGAACTGCAAGGCATTCCGCTTGAGTTCTTCTGTAATGACTCGCGTCTCACGAACTAAGGCAGAAAGGAATTGGAGCATCAAGGCCCCTGAGCTCCTTGTGTTCGCCTGATGCATTTAATTTGTTTCGTAGTATTATATGATCCCGAAGCAGAAACCAGCATTGACTGAGTGTTGTGTTTCGTCTGGAAGGGCTTTGCTCATTCCCAGGGATGCGAAGCCACGTCGAACTGCCTCCGTTTAATGGACGGTATTTAGTCCTCCCAAGTGGACGGGGAATTTTATGTGCAATACTTTAATTATAAATGTGACGGAAATACTAACGCATTCATTATTGAATGACTGGGTTCTCTCTCTCTCTCTCATCTAAATTTTATGGAAGAGTTCTTCCAGCTTACAGGGAATTCCATACACTACAAATAGTTTTTGCTTCAGAAATCTGGCATTTTATTGAATGTTTTTATTAGAAAATAAAAGTATATTTTTTAAAGTAAACAAAATTCCCTCAGGTATAAAGAAACGGTATATTTCGTTTATATTTCGTATAAATAAAATATATTTATTTTTGTGTGGAATGTTCATATATATATGTTCATCTTGACAGGATATACATAAAAGATCATTTAATACCTAAATAAACTTACAGAAATCAATAGGATATTTTGAAAAATTACTAACTAGAAAATACAGTCATAGAATATATATATATATATATATATATATATATATATATATATATATATATATATATATATATATATATATATATATATATATATATATATATATATATTATGTATGTATATATATATATATATATATATATATATATATATATATATATATATATATATATATATATATATATATATATATATATATATATATATATATATATATATATATATATATATATATATATATATATATATATATATATATATATATATATATATATATATATATATATATATATATATATATATATATATATATATATATATATATATATATATATATATATATATATATATATATATATATATATTATATATGATTAGAAGAACTCGCTAGCAAATTGCCTCCCCTCTTTTGTTGTTGTTTGTTCTGTTCTTTTCATTTACTGCTAGCAGCTCGATCATGACCTCCCCTATAAATACCAACCCGAGCACATCGTTTCTTCAGACCTCCTGCAACCACGTCCAGAGGATGACCAACGAGCTGGTCGAAACATGTCGACGGTACCTACAATAGAACCTGAACCCAGACGAACGATTTCTGATTGAATATTGTAATAAAAGACTTCCAATGTTACGCACACTGTCCTTTTCCAACATGAATATCGGCCAGTTACTGACTAACATCGCTGAGCCTGAAAAGCGAATCATAAGGATAGAAAAGACACTTTATAAGATAAATTCGCATAATACAGCCATCCTTTTTAATAAGAACTGTTTAAAAGAGAGTCTACTCCCTTCATATATTATTATTATTATTATTATTATTATTATTATTATTATTATTATTATTATTATTATTATTATTATTATTATTATTATTATTATATTAATCAAGATGGGTGAAAAGAATTTTTTCGAATATAATTTTGTGTTTGTGTCAGCAGGATATCAGAAACTTGGGTAAACAGAGGTTGACTTTCTTGGGAGGATTAGCTACTGGAAGATTTTGGCCAAAAGTTAAAGGTTAAGTGTTACAGATTTTCAGCCTCTGATAAGTTATATAGGCAACTGCATATTGAAAATTCTAAATTTAACTTATGGAGATCAAAGGTCAATGTCATGAATACTGGACGTTTTAAGTAAATATTTAATTGTGTATCTCTGATATGTTTATATAACTGATAAATTGTTTCGGCCGTATACTAAGTTTAACTTTTAATGGCCAGCTGTCAAGGACATACGGTGGGTCACCGGGTAACTATAACTACAAGTTCATTTCTTCGCTGCGAAGAGAGAAAAAAGAAATGGGATAATCATCTGTATTAACTTGATAAATATAAAGAAATTACCAGGGAACTAACATGAACATTTATTAGGAAACAAGAGAGAGAGAGAGAGAGAGAGATATATCTTAAGTATAGCTTCACCCCATGGAATGAGGATTGTATGGATAGTCAGAATCCTACGTTTTGATGGAACATTGGAACAAATTACTGAACACTCACGTTTGTTTATCTCACTCTTTCTCCACTCCAGCAGGTACCCACAACAGTCGTCTAACGACTAACTACAAAATTAAATGCTTAAGTAAAGCAGAGGAATGCTGAAATTCTAAGGAGTTTTTCCATATCGTCCCTTCTCGCCAGATTCAGGAAAGGAAAACTTGTTCCTTAGTTTGATGGAACAAGGCCTAGTAAATTCTGAGCGAGAGTTCGATGCCACTGCGTTCCATGGCCAGAAATAGACAGACAGAACTCTAGAAGAGCATGGGGCCTACCAAAGAAAAGCTCTCCTGAGAGACATTTTTTTTCATATTTAGACTTACCCCACCTTGTACATAGACCCTAGTAACAAACTTGCTTCTAACAGGCAAGAATATAGCCTGCTATCTCTCTCTATCCTTTATGGTTTGAATGTGAGACTCTTTTTTTTAATTATCTTGCTTTTACCCGCTTGAATGCCCTACTGTTTGTCCATATACCATATACTTCACTTTTCATTCATGCATTTCGTTTATATTACTCGGGTAATTATTTTGTCTCCATATAAAAATGCTAGATGCTGATCAGCGACCAAATGTCTGAATTTTCATCCTTCAAAAGGATGTAAGTCTCTCTCTCTCTCTCTCTCTCTCTCTCTCTCTCTCTCTCTCTCTCTCTCTCTCTCTCTCTCTGCATCTTTTCATATCCCTTTTCTCAATTCCCATATCTCTTTGCTTAGCTTAGCATTGTCTTTCCGTCTTTCTCCCGTTATATGATTGAAAGTTTGTGCAAAATTTGTTTTTTCCATTTTCTCACCTAAATCTCCTTTATACGTTCTCGTCAATCTCAGCAATTCTTTGTCTGATTATTGATAATCAATCGCCATTGAATGGAAGGAATACTGTGTCTCTGTCTTTTAAATTTATTCTTAACCAAACCTCTTTCATTTTCGAATCTGAACTCAAAATTTAACCTATAAACTAAGGTCAACATTTCTAATAATTTCCCTGGATGTACTTTCGTTTGTAACAACCGCTAACAAGAAATAATGTTCTGTAAACTCAAATGCCATTTGTAACCGAAACAGGCTCGGGAATTGACTTTGACGTAAAGGGTTAATAAATCTCCTTTGATCCCAGTGAAGCCTCCAGCATTGTTGTCTCTGTGATAATACGTCCGAGAGATAGAGTTCGATAGCTTCACCCTTTAGGCGATTCGTGGGGTATATATACATAAACACGGGACTTGGGAGCTTCTGGAACCATATTGCATCAAACTGAAAATACCTTATATTTGACTGATTTCAGTAGACACTTCCACCGATTGAGAACAATCGAACTTCAGTTTTTACGTCAGTGATTTATTTTACATTTTATATTATCTACAAGTAAGGAAAATTAGAAATAAGCAAAAATATAAAACTATCTTTGGTTGCTACTCCTTGGGTTTCGTTACAGTGTTGGAATATTATCTGCAGGCTTATGGGAGAAAAGAAGGAACTACCAACTTTCACTCGAATAGTGAAATATTAATCTCTCTGTATCCACGACACTTATTACATGAAATAGCTAACGTAGTGATTTGTTGTTCATATGTTTTCCTTGAGATTTATATGTTTACCATAGGGAAACAAACTGATGAGATTCAGTTATTCTAAAAACACACAGAAAAGTAACATATGACACCAGTGTCCTCTTTGATTATGAAATCTAGGTTGTAAAATAAGGCACTTAGGTTTTCGTGGTCATTCCGCACTTACGGCAGTGAAAAGAGGGAGCTGGAGGGTTTGGAGAACAAGATGTGAGAGATCCAGAAAATGAAAGAGGTGAAGTATACTTCACTGGAAGACAGGATGTGGGATTGATACTGAGAGAGAGAGAGAGAGAGAGAGAGAGAGAGAGAGAGAGAGAGAGAGAGAGAGAGAGAGAGAGAGAGAGAATACTTCATGAGCGGCTAGGGAACTGTCATATAAGTTTACTGAATCTAAAACCCTGTTATTATCCATCAACTCCAGTGCCAAGACATACTGTCATTCCATGATCATGTGTACCAGTATCTAAGGTTGGAGCTGGGAGAAAGACCCACAATTGCACAAAGGTATAAAAGAACAAAACTGAAGAAATGAAGTGGGAAGGGGGGAAAAGCAATAGACTATAAATTTGGTACAACTAGAGGCCGAAGGGAAACTCCAGACACTCTTTAGTAATGCTTGCAGTGCACCACGTGAGGTACACTGACGACATTACCTTCCCACGGGGAACGTTCTTCTATAAACCAGCAGAGACACTATCACTAAAAAAACAGTATTTTGTATGTTTAAATCTTGATATATAAATCTATGATTTTTAACAGA
>NC_089786.1:29923310-29988310 GCF_040412425.1 Macrobrachium rosenbergii
ACTATGACCTTGTCTGCCACTGATACTCCAGTGCAAGCTGTGGCCCCAAGATATCTGTGGGTGGCTTTGGTATTGCAGTGTTTGGTGGCACAGGGTTCTTTGTTTGAAATCAAAGCTGGTGAGATGTTTGTGAATGTGCTAAAGGCACCGACCTCACTTTCTCAGGTGCAAACTTTGTTGCTGTCTTTCCTGTCAGTGTTCTCCTTGGTGGGGTGCTGAAATATGGAGATCTAGTTCCATGGAAGGAGGTAGTGGCAGTAGTTGCAGATGGGTTGTGGTCGATGTTGTCCATCACTGCAGTGGTGAACAACCCTTTTCGCAGTACTGGGGGACAGACCACACCCTCCTCCCATGTTGCTAACTGTGGCATCTCCCTAACTGTGCAGAGACCTCCAGTACTCTGTCATAAGAATACTGAGGCCATACTGATGTAGCATTTCAACCAGGTTTCTCTTCCTGGTTTGGCATAGACTGAGAGTCCCATGTAGACTGAATGGTGTTTCTCTGTCTTTGGAGTGTCTATGAGTTGTTGCTCCCTCTTTGTATCAGGAGTAGCAGTTGAACTGCATGAGCTGTGCAATGGCCTGGTCTGACTTTGATGCTCCAAATCGTAACTGTGACTTGATGTCAGCCCCCATGCTCAACCATCCCTACAAACTGGAGCAGAGAGAGGAGGCACAGAATTTCGTACACAAGCCTCAGAAAATGTTCCATCAAACCGTGACTGATGATCAAGTATAGACTTTCTGAGAATATTTGCTGCTTTAGCAATGATAACTGCCTCTGAAAGATCAGATGATTGAGCAAGTGCTTTTCCCACATCCTTTTGAAATGCAAGTAATACATCTCTGCCAGATTTATGAGCCTCAAGTTCTGGAATTTCTGCCAAGTTTGTCTTTGAGTCTCGTGGAATTTACACTTGGTGACTCTACACTAATTGTTCCAGACGTTGTTGGTAGAGGTGGCAAATATCTGCCAGCCGAAATGTGACTGGATCATCTGAACAAGGTTGTTTTTCAACAATGTATGTCATCAGTTCTGACAGAACTAGTGGATACACATCTGATTCTGACTCAGTGCTACCTTGGTCTTTCTCAAGGCTCCGCAGGTGGGACCTTTTTCTGTTGTAAGAGGGCACAAAGACAGGCATGGTGATACTTAAACTCCTGTGCAATGACATCCCCACCAGTCAACTTAGCAAGGAGCTTGCCATCACTAAGTATCTCTGCACATTCACGCAATTTCAAGTCAAGGCCCTTAGTACTAGCCTGTCTGAGATCAGATGCAGGTGCCACTTTCTCACAGAAAATGCAAACTTCATTGTCATGACTGGTTCGGCGCAGTTTTGCACGACTAGTCTCAGTGTTGCTGGTCTGGTCATTGGATTGTCCGCTTTCTTGCACGGTCCAGTTTAGTGTTGTTAAACAACAAGCGACAGTTCACATGGTATTTTGCTGCATTTTTTCCTGAGTGGCCTCTATGCCCATCACCTTCATCCAGCCTTGCTGGATCCATTATCAGTGGCATTTCATTAATTTCACTGAACATGGGAATGTTCCTTGCCAGCATTGTGTACCCATCATGGTCTAGGACATGATGACTTGGAAGTGATGTCAAGTGCTCACCTCTTTTGTCCTTCTGACAAAGACAACACAAACTCCAGTTTGTTTTCTACTGCTCAATATTGGATTGGCATCACATTCTGCCATGATTTCACTTTTGATTAAGGCCGAGGGTTATCCTTTTACCACCTTAAACAAAGCACACATTCCTGTATGGGATTCAACTAGGTTCGGTCTCCCTACACCCTAGCCGATCATTCATCCAGTGCCATTTTAAGTCCCGTGTGATCTGTACACCATCCGGGTAAAGTACACATGAACCATCATGTGCAGCCCCCCATACCCTTGGCTCGGCTCTCCCCGCGCTGGCACATCCTGTCTATTCAGGTGCGGCTATCTAACTATAGCTGGTCTGGGGCTGTTAGAAAGCATTTGGGACACTAAACTAAACTATACTACAACTACTAGTCTAAGACTACAGGATTAGTAAAGCTGGATTAGCTGGCACTGAACCCCATGCTGAGTTACACAGCAGTGATGTCACCATTGTGCCCTGGTTGTGTGCAGACATACACTCTTTTACATTTATTAATTTTCCTTCAAAATTGATGAGTTATTCGAAAGAGATGGCCTCATTAGGATCTAAAACCACAGAAACCAAGATCCATGCTTAAAACGATAATTGTTGAACGGGCATTATTTCTCATTATAATTATTGTTTCTACCTTTTCTTGGCAGCCATATAGCCCCCATATTTAAAGGTAAACTGTACTGGAAGCTACAGAAACATAATATTCACAAGAAATAGTATGGAAGAGCTTTACCATATTGCTAGAAGCAAATACATGCCATTCTAGTGAAAAATTAGCCAAAATCTGTCGATACTGGCCGCCATCTTGGAATTTGGCCGCCATATTAAATTTTTGCGTGGCCAGCGCCCTTTCTGATAGAGGAACTTTAAGAGCACTTGTGCAAATTTCATGCTTGTTTCACTATCTGAACGGTTCTTATGAAATATGCAATTATCTGCTGCACTCTAAGGCAGCATGAGACGTTGTCCATTGGGTTTTATATTTATTGTAGAAACTGCGTTTGTCCCTTCTAACTATAATCTTTTCTTCAAAAGGAGAATCACTATCTGCAATGGTTTCCTTCGTTTAATATCCTGCCTATTCAGTTCCTCATAATGCATATTCGCTGTCATCTTGTAGTCAAACTGTCTTCAAGACGATATTCGCTAGGTCTAAAGGTGATCGTTGAGTAATAAATTCTAAGTGGTGCTAGTATAAACGACAAATAATATGTACATACCGATATACACACGCGCACACAAACGCACATAGCCACACACACACACACACACACACACACATATATATATATATATATATATATATATATATATATATATATATATATATATGTGTGTGTGTGTGTGTGTGTGTGTGTGTGTGTGTGTGTGTGTGTGTACATTTGTATGTACGTATTGTTTGTAGTGTGTACATTTATACTAGCACCACTTAGAATTATTTTACTCATACTGTATCACTTTTTCATGTTTGACTAAACATTATGCGACAAATATTGTTTAATATCTTGTTCACTATATCTTTAGAATGATTCTTACACCAAAGAATTATAGATAAGAGGTTCGTTCCCATTACCACAAGATAGCAATTGAGTGAATAGGCAGGATATTAAACTAATTAAAGCCTACAGCAGTGATGGGCTGGGAATATAAAAAGGAATATGGTATATATATATATATATATATAGGAAAAATATATATATATATATATATATATAGGTTCCATATATTTATGACTTTGCGTATATATATTATTAATATATATATATACTCCTTTAACGTGTTTTTTCCCATATCTGTATGGGTCGGAACGATTATTCTTTTGAAGGACTTTTTGATTGGCTTTCAGTCACATCGGCTGCCCTGCCTAACAGGCTAGACCCCGGTAGCATATGAAATACCAGTCAAGCTTTCTCCCAGCAGCTGATTGTTGCGGAAGGTAGGTAGAGAGTTCGAGACGTGTGAGATGTTTGTTATGTTTTATGACGATGTTGCAGTGGCTTTGTTTTGTGTGTATTTAGTCTGTAAGATCCATATGCTTTTTAAGCAAACCTATCCGTTGATTGCATACCTAATTCCGGGGTGTGAAACACCGAGAGCAAAGTGTCCGTCCGCCTCTCTGATCAGTATATGGATTTGAATATATACCTATATACAGGCTATATATATGAAGTCCATAGGGCTATATATATATATATATATATATATATATATATATATATATATATATATATATATATATATATATATATATATATATATATATATATATATATATATATATATATATATATATATATATATATATATATATATATATATATATATATATATATATATATATATATATATATATATATATATATATATATATATATATATATATATATATATATATATATATATATATATATATATATATATATATATATATATATATATATATATATATATATATATATATATATATATATATATATATATATATATATATATATATATATATATATATATATATATATATATATATATATATATATATATATATATATATATATATATATATATATATATATATATGTGTGTGTGTGTGTGTGTGTGTGTGTGTGTGTGTTGTGTGTATAAGTATCCTTCACTTATTATATATAGTTGTATATATATATATTTTTTTGGAGATGGTGTAATCCAGGGAGGGTTGAATGTGTAAAGGTATTGATCGAGATATTTGGTTGCCGGAACTGGATATTTATATATATATATATATATATACAACAGAAAAGATATGCAACACACAATCCGAGCAAACTCTGGGAGACGTCGGATGGAAAGGTCTTTAAGGTAGGCAAGGGCGCTATCCACTGAGATACAAAAAAGAAGTTGGATAGTGATTACCCAAGGACCTAGCTACTAGCTATTAGTTTTATTTGTTTCCCGAAGGTCTTCCCATTTTTAGACAGTTCTAATCTTCTTGGCCTTTCCATGAATAAGACTCTTAATGAAATGGAATCACGGGTGGAACAGAAATACTGTTTACTGACTCACGTCGGTTAACGAGGAGTTTATTTCTCTTCCTCCCGTGATTGTGTGTTGATTTTTTTTTCTTTGAACCATAAGACCTATCCGAATGAAACATTTCATGGGTCAGGTCTGAGTCACACGAAAAAAATCGCTGGTACGCAAGCCTCTGATTGCCCAGGTCCGATAATTTCTTTGTGCAGTTTCCGGGGAAAAACTTTTTGAAAACTTGTATCCCAGTAGTTCTGATCCTTTTTCTTCTTACCTGAAATGTTAATTTGCTGAGACAACTTTATATATATATATATACAAAAGATATTAAGAAAAAGAAATGAAAAGGATCTTTAAAACCTATAAGAAATATCATATAGTTACAGCCCGTTACCACATACATAGTAAACAAAAACAGGATTTATGTGTTTGAAGGGGCGTTGAAATTAACATTTAGAGAAATGATACTTAATATATATAATATATACATATATATATATTATATATATATATATATATATACTCACACAGGGGGTATATGTATTTATTATTTGTCGCTTATACTTGCCACTTTTTCATGTTTACAAACATTATGCCACAAATATTGTTTAGTATCTTGTTCACTATATCTATGGAATACCTTACACCAAAGGGAATTATATGCGATAAGAGGTTCGTCCCCATTACCTGGTTTAGCAGTTCGGACGCAAAGATCATAAAATAAGTTGGAACCTAATTACTACATACCTGGGCGCTGATGGGTTGGGAATTTGGGTAAAATTCGCTTGGTATGTTGGGCGCTAGGCGCCTGCCAGGGAAAAACCTCAAGTATGTAGTACTTAGGTTCCAGCTTCTTTTATGACTGCGTACGAATTCTAATGCCCTGGACACTCACTCGAAAGACCGGGGTTCGGTCCTGTGGTGAGTCGGAAATTTATTTTTGTGAAACACTTTCCCATGTGTTCATTTCCATCACATCTCACAGTGAAAGGTCTAAGTCGAATGAAATATCAGCTATTCGAGTACTGATGGGTGGGGAAGTTGGGTAAAATTTACTGGTATGTTGGGCACAGCTTCTTTTATGACGTTTGCATCAAATTGCTAGTGCCCTGGGCTCTCACTCGAAAGACCGGGGTTCAGTCCCGTGGTGACTCAGACATTCATTTCTGTGAAACACGTTCCCATGAGTTCATTTCCATGTATGTATATATATAATATGGCCTGTATGCTTATATATATATATATATATATATATTATATATCCAAGACGTCGCAACATATAAATATATGTGTGTGTGTGTGTGTGTGTGTGTGTGTGTGTGTGTGTGTGTGTGTGTGTGTGTTGCTGTGCTGAGTATCCTTCACTTATTAAGTATAGTTGTACACTGAAACGGGATTTTTTTTCTAGAGATGGTTAATCTAGGGAGGGTTGGAATTTGTAAAGGTATTGGATCGAGCTATTTGGTTGCCGGAACTGGATACATACGGAATCCTACTTGAATACAACATAAAACATATGCAAGTAATCCGAGCAAACTCTGTGAGACAGGTAAACTAAACTTACGGGCAAGCTGAGAGAAAAACAGAATGATAGTGATTAGGCGAGGGACTATAATATTATTTGTTTGGAAGGTCTTCCCAGTTTTACGTTCTGATCTTCTTGGCCTTTCCATCGCCTCCACTCTTACCTGAAATGGAATTGGTGGGTGGAAGGTGCGAGTCAAATGACTGTCCTTTACAGGTCATGCTTGTTAACGAGGGAGTGTCCTTCTCTGCCCCCACTCTTTTTTTTTCTTCCTTTGAACCATAAGACCTATCCGAATGATGTATTCATTTCATGCGTCAGGTCGGCTTCCACACGAAAAAGAAAAGATTACACGTAAGCCTCTCTGATTGGTTACGTCCGATACCGACTCTAGGAGGTTCTTATGTTTCTGGGGAAAAAAATTACGAAAATAAAAAGTACCTGGAAGTTCTGATCCTTTTTCTTCTTAAAATGTTAATTTGCTGGAGACAACTTTCAAGTATATCACAAAAGAAATTAAGAAAAAAGAAATGAAAAGGATCTTTAAAAACCGATAAGAAATTCACTAGTTACAGCCCGTTGCCATATATACAGTAGATCGAAAACGGATTTATAATTTGAAGGGGCGTTGAAATGAACATTTATTGAGAAAAATTATACTTAATCATAAGGAATAATGACAATTAATGTTTATGAATACAAGACTAAGATGAAGTACAGACACGCATGAAAGTACACTGTATTTCTAAATATAGTGTGCTAACTGTTAAAGTCAAGGTCAAAGTCTAAAATTTCCGACATCCATCCTATGTAAATTTTATGAGGGTCTCATTACTGTATATCCAAGTAATCCTTTCTATTGCTGTAAGATTTTTACATAAAAATAGAACCCTACTCCGACAATATGGAATTAAGTAAGCTTAAGGTAACTGAAGAAAAGTTACATGACTTTATAACAAGCTTGGCCTTCAAAGTCTTCAAGGGACAGCAGCTAAAAATCTTTTGGATGTGCATTTAAAACTACGGAATCATTCTTTATCCAAACTAATTCTAAGTGTTCCTGTTCATTTAACAATGTCAGAATGAGATCAATGGATAGGCAGCATCGCTTGACTGGCCATACCAACTACTTAACTACAGAATATATTGCGTATGCCTAAACCAGTAGAAAGGTCAGAGATCCCAATTCATAGCACCCGTTACTCCTAAAAATCCAGACAAGATTCTTAAATGAGCAATGCCTTAAGAAAAAGAGGAACAGACAGGAAACAGTATATTTAGGAATGCTGCAGAACATGCCGCTGACAACCTCCGTTACGGAATGTGGACATACAGTAATTCTTCAGGTAACTGCAGCAGCACATTTTGCTGTGATCCTCACTCCTCACAGAGTGCGGCAACGTTTGAAGATATATATTATTTTCCAGTTAGAAGTTTTATGTAACTTTCATGTTCTCCACCTTGTCAGCTCGACTGACAGAGTCTTCAACTTGGCCTGTCTGCTTTCTATATTCTCAGCTTTTGGAGACTGAATTATGTATTACAGAGGTCCAAGACGTCGCAACATATAAAGTCATATGGCTACACTTCTAGCGAGTACCCGCCCTGTTTTTTTATTAAGTTATCTTGTAAAATCATAGGCAGGATGAATCATGTGCCTCTGAAATCACTTAGTCGATCAGAAACTGTTGTTAGGAAATGTTTAAGACCCCAAATACTCTTCCCATCAGTTATGTTATTTTTACACAACAAGGAAATACCCATAACAGAAAGGTATTTGAAACGTGCAGTCCTTATCTAGTTAAACAAACGTACTGAAGGGAGATCGAATGGATAACGAGACCGATGCAAAGTAGAATTCGTTGTCTTGAAACAAAGCAAAACTCTGAAAACAATTACTAAATACAGATAATGTTAACAGAACGAAGCACAGTAATGCTAGAAATAAATTCCAAGGACAAAACTAGCTCATAATCCTTCATAAAGTCATAAGAATTGGATTGAAGATTAAACAAAAATGTAAAAATTTAGAGTAGGAATAAACCATCATTTCTTGCCATGCTTCAGAGATGAATTTCCTGTTCGCCGAAGCTCAGCTTCCTTTCCACGCTGTCTCTTGAGCTTAGAACATTGAAAGCAGATGACAAACTTATACAGCAAGTTAAAAGACGACATACCTACCCTAAAACATTATAGCTGCTCTAGTAGTACTGGAATTAAACTAGCTGAAACTATCCAAACTGCGATGACGAACCGAACACTCTGGTCAAACTACTTTCATACGAACACTAGCTTTAGTAATGTACAAATCCCTAACAAACTTTCTCAGGAGTAATGAATACATCATTTATCAAAAATTCAACTCCTTGAGAGGTATTTGCTCCTTTTCCCTAAATGACCCTTACTAAGTTAATACACTATTCGAATTCCTCTAACAATATCGGGTGCCTTAAACGATATTGAGTAACTTATTTTAAAGATTACTTGTCAGAAAATTTGTTTTCTCTAGCAATATCTACATTTCTTTGACCTTCAGATTTCTTAAAACTTCCTAATCTTCTCCTTTAAATAGTTTTTTTCCAAATACTAATAGTTTCAAAGCTACTCATTAACCATACCTGTGCACTAATTTTTAAAGTAAGTGGGAAAATTTATTTTTAAGCTTATTAAAAATATCTGGCATCTGCTTACAATGATTTCTTCACTATGGAGGGCTTTTAAACCTTTTCCAGTTATATGTAATTAAAGTCAGGCTGAATACATGTAAGTCCTTCGTCGTTTAATCAGAAGAATGCTCATGAAAACCACCTCGTTACACAGCGGATTTGTCATGTCTTCTGGTTTTGTTGTCGTCTTAAAGTGTCTCTCAGTGAAAGTGAGAGTTCGTGGAGATTCTGCCTGATGTCTAACCGTTGACTTACATACATGTTCATTTAGGTAAAAATGAAACATACACCAGATGATTTCTTTTTCTATACTTTTTTTTTTCTGTGGTATCATAACAGATCACGCCCGGCATGAGAATAATGTATGTTCCTTTCCTGACAAAAGAATACGAGATATGAGGTGTGTAATATTTCTGTCAACATTAAAACCCAAAATTATATAATAAGACGGTACCCTTATTAAAATAGGTTTTAAAGTATACATTTAAAATGAGCTTATCCTTAGTGGATTTTTAAATAGTAAAAATCTTATAAAAGTCTACAATCAGGAACGTTACTTGAATATTAGCATTTGGATTATTTATGTTAGCTAAATAAAGATTAAAAAAAAAAAAGATTTGTATAGTAATCGTCTTTCAGCTTTCACAAAACACATGTTCTCCCAAACTTACATTCAGAAGCAAAAATAATGGTGATTTAAATCTACTGAAAATTATCCAGATGTTTCATTCTCTCGAAAATGCAACGCTGTTATACATTTCATGAATTATTACTTTCGTGTGAACATATGACACAGGATTACTGTAAAAACCATAAGAGGATTGCATGAAAAAACTTTTTTGCTTACCCTTCCTCGTACTAATGGAATGCCAAAAATGTTAGGCACTAGTCCATTTTTAAACCTGGCAAACTTGCACTTAGCTGCTTGCCGTTGATTGGATGGACGTCCTGTTATCAGAATCTCTCAGTTCTGTTTTCACTGTTTCAGGAATTGTGATTATACGCTCATAGGGCGAGCTAAGAGCTAAGTTATGTAATGTTATATAAATACCAGTTGTAATAAACGTAAGTATTAAGAACTTGCATACCGAATTATTATTATATATATCAAACAGTTATAAAACAACACTTACCGAAGCCGTAGACTAGAAATATGTTTCAAACGCATGAACTTTAAAGTTTAATTTCTAGCTAGATTTTTAGCGCAGTCATGCCATTAGCGGCTTGGAAATAACCAAAACGTATTTGTTGTACATTGCTGAAGGTTCTCTAACGCCTTAGAACAAAAAGACTATCTTAGAAATTTAAGCTTGGAGGAAAAGTTAAGGAGGTGGAGTTGTGGGAGGAACAGCCACAGGGTTGTCACAATGTTGACGTACTCTCAGCGGGAGGTTCAAATCTGAGTTGTGGTGCTCTTGTGTTCCTAAAATAATCGTTAAGATGTTTATATATCATAATGCTCATTTTGTTTTTCATTTCAAAAATACTGCAGACGGAATGTCATTAATGTTTTAGGATATGTGTAGAGGCAAATTGAACATGCAATGAATTTATGAATATACTTTTTTTTTTTTTTTTTTTTTTTTTAGCTAGTGTGCTACGCTCTGCTATATAAAATTTCAGTAAATTGACTGTTCTTCAACTTGAGATTTTCAGGTGTGTCTTTGCCTGGTGTTTGAAGTTCCTTAATGTGTGCTTTGATCTGTATCGTCTTTTGTGGCCATGGCTGAAATAGGTGAAACAGATAATGAGGCACCTGCTCGATAGCCGATTCTAAGCTGAATAATTCTGGTTGTAAGTGGTGTGTGCAGACAACTCGCCGGCTGTTCCTCCTACAACTACACCTCCTCAACTTTTCCGCCAAACTTAAATGTCTACGATAGTTTTGTTACTGGGCGTTAGAGAACCTTCAGCACTGTACAATAAACACATTTTGGTTATTTCGAAACCACTAATGGCATGACTGTGCTAAAAGTCTAGCCAGAAATTAAACATTAAAGTTCATGCGTTTGAAGCATATTTCTAGTCTACGGCTTCGGTAGTTGTTTCATAACTGTTAGATATATGTAATAATTCGGTATGTAAGTTCTTAATACTTATGTTTATTACAATTGGTATTTACATAACATTACATAACTTACCTCTTACCTCGCTCTATGACTATAATCACAATTCTGAAACTGTGAAAACAAAACTGTGAGATTCGGATAACGGGACGTCCATCCAATCAGCGGCAAGCAGCTACCGTTTCAGCATTGGCGTGATGGTGGTAATCTCTGCATACCCACATAATCTAGTGATTTTGAACTAATTTTAGATATGAAAAGACTCTTAACAATTTAACATAAAATGTATATATATTTTATTAAATATACCACTGAGAAAATTCAGTTGTTAGAATTTCCTCATTTCAGTCATTTACCATGAATGTTGAGTGGAACTATAAAAGCAATTCAAGGTGTAGCTACTTTCTTACTTCTAGACTTTTTCCCATGCAAGAAAATAGATTGCTGATCTTTTTACACACATATATGCACAACTGTATTACTCAGTCACTACCTCTTCTTTAAATATTCGAAAGTTAATAAATAATAATATATATATATATATATATATATATATATATATATATATATATATATATATATATATATATATATATATATATATATATATATATATTGTATATATATATATATATATATATATATATATATATATATATATATATATATATATATATATATATATATATATATATATATATATATATATATATATATATATATATATATATATATATATATATATATATATATATATATATATATATATATATATATATATATATATATATATATATATATATATATACATTTATATACATACACATTCATAGCCTTCAGCAAAGACTAGCTTTCGACGAATGTATGTCTTGAAAGCTATTACTTAGTAAATATAATTTGTAGATTAAAGAGTCTGGAATCTAAACCATCCAGTCTTGTTGAAGGAAGGACGTGGTGTTGGGGTGAAGAGAGGATGGGAAATGGCGCTCAAGTTATGTTAATGACATTCAGGTTTTCTTCCAAATGCAGGTAATGTCGTTACCTTCCGCCACGCGCAGCCGAGAGAGAGAGAGAGAGTTGATAAAGCTTAAGTTTCCTTAGAGCAAACAGGATAGTCCAAAGAATCGTAATGAGCAAGAGATAAAAATAAAACATCAAAGATAATAACTATACAGCTAATACTCCAGACAGTATACTGAAGCATTACACAGGAGGGAAGCAAATTTTTTTCTGAAACAGCAACTCTCTCTATCTGTACACACACACACATACACCCACATGCACACACACACACACACACACACACACACACACACACACACACATATATATATATATATATATATATATATATATATATATATATATATATATATATATATATATATATATATATATATACATATATATACTGTATATATATATATATGTGTGTGTGTGTGTGTGTGGTTGGGAATGGGAAAATTCCAAGAGATTTGTTGAGGTCAAGCTATTTGAAGCTGACATTCAGACTCTCCTTGCAAGCAATCAAGAACATTTCAGTCACATGAGCTACCGATCACATTCGGGAAAGGTGAAAGGGATGAGGGACAGATGGCTGACTCAAGTAGAGTAATAGGTACTAATGACGCCCTTCGGCATATGTATCACACCACAGATCGTCCTCTTTTCATTCATTAATAACAAAAAGAATTCTGCAACTGGATTTACAAGTAATTAGCGTTTTAAAATTAAGCAATATATATATATATATATATATATATATATATATATATATATATATATATATATATATATATATATATATATATATATATATATATATATATATATATATATATATATATATATATATATATATATATATATATATATATATATATATATATATATATATATATATATATATATATATATATATATATATATATATATATATATATATATATATATATATATGTATGTATGTATGTATTTACAAGTGACCTGCAACGGGACATCTATCTATTATGAAAGTTCTAAAGGTATCTAACTAGTGGGGACCACACTGTGTTAAACAGATTAACAGAAATACTTTAACAGTAAATTCAACGGAAACTAAGGGAAAATCAAGGATTGACTTAATAGATTATAATTACACAAATCAGAAGAAATATACACAGAAGCTTAACCTCCAGTTCCGTGGTACTGTAATTACGTTAATTCACAAAAAACCAAATAATGCACCTAGCAAATCAAATATGATCTAAGACCCTCCAAAATATTCTAAGATGAAACAGAATCTTACAGGGAGGGTAATCACAATTGATCTAAGAACCTCTAAAATTAGATTAAGATTAAACAGAATCTTGCAGCAGATAACAATAATTGAATATTTCTTCAGATAAGAAATCTTGAAGGAATCTTCTCAAAGTCGGAAGATGGGAAAAGGGCACCGTGGAAAAGAGGTTGGCACACACCGTCACAATCACCTATTCTGCAATACAGAATGTACTGTCAATCGATTGCAAAACACTCAACACGTTCAATTTGGGAATGCTGAAGGCTGAGAGGGAAGTCATTCAAAGAACGATAGAAATGCAAACTGGATAAACACTTATGAGTTACGTTACACAAGTAAAACTACATCACTTCGCGTAGGCTGCTAAGGAGATTGCAAGGTAGTGAATATGAGAGCAATAAGAAATATAGTGAAAGAATGTGCACTGAATAATTCCAATTCCAACTGTACCTTTGTCCTGGGGACTAGATGTCTTGATGTTGAAGCCAGACTGATTTCATACAAGGGGTTAATGGTGGATTGCATCCAAAGACACGGCAAAAATCACTTGTGGGAATGAGGGAGGGAGGTCGGAGACCCGACCAACAGGGAGTCTGCCTGGAATTGTCGTATGCTGCGAACTGCTCATGTGACCCTTCCTCTCCTCCTTATATGCATTTCCTTCCCGCCTCCTCAGCCTCTGTTCAAAGCGGGCGATGAACGTTAAAATCTTTCTGCTTCAGTCGCGTCTGTTGACAGCTTAGTATGCAGGTGCGGCTGGAATATGAGAATCGGCGGCAGCAGACAAGGGGGACAATAAGAATACAATAGAAAGACATTAATGGTGAGAAAGGTGGAGTTTCTACTGCATGGGTATCTGCCGTAGCGAATTGCTAATGGCAGGGAATGTTTTTACGAATCCTGTTTATCTACTTGTGTGGTCTAGTGACCTACACACTTTTACCTTACTGTTAAATCACGGAGATTGTACGCGCATTTGCAATGAATAAATGCACGTTACAGCTCCCCTTACTAAAATACATTTTACGCCTTTTACGCTCGTGAATGTCGTCAAAAGCTCTATGATTTTAATTACTACTACTACTACTACTCTCTCTCTCTCTCTCTCTCTCTCTCTCTCTCTCTCTCTCTCTCTCTCTCTCTCTCTCTGGGCCTTAAGTCCCAAAGTTAAGTGTGCTGAATTGCAATAATACTTGTAAGTTAAGTTTGATATTGCAAGCTAGTACATGAGATTTACTCTACTGAGCTGATTTTCATTAAGAATGTACTGTACATCTTGTTTATTACATTAAGTTATTTTATTTGCAAAGTTTTACTAAATAAAATATTCATCATTTAAATAGTTCTTATACAGATATATTTATTAAACATTCTCAAATTTGTACCTAAAGTCAAACCAAAATGTCAAGCCCTCTCTGGCGTGGCGTTTAAAGATCTTCCCTGCTGCCAGTTTTACAAAACAACTTTACACTTGTGTGACAGACCTTTGAATGTCTTTGAGACAAACCCTGAGGCTATGATTATAAGACTATAGGGGTTGTTTTTCATTTCCAGGTATTTTAATCTCCTTCCTATTCCGCCCTGCTAAGGATTTGTCTTCCAGTCCATTTCTTCTCCACAACCTATGAACGATAACATATTTTTCTTATTTTTTACAACAATTTAGTGTTCTATGTATAGCCCATTTATAAGTATTTAACATTTTCGTGTTGATAATTAATGTTAATGAGAACATGAGAGATCTTGATTACTTTGTAAAATGGTGATGTGGCATATGATGTTTTTGTTCTTCCAACAAAAAGAGAGAGAGAGAGAGAGAGAGAGAGAGAGAGAGAGAGAGAGAGAGAGAGAGAGAGAGAGAGAGAGAGATATGTTTGTATACAGTTGTTTATTTCTGACACGCCCAACTTACTCTATGTTATGCTTTATTTCATATTTCCTAGCTTACTAATTTATTCTTTGCCTATGATATTAAGAAATCAAGATGTCTGTAGAAAGGGGAATGCCTCCAGACATACCATGCCCACTGAAGGTGCCCCCTGAAATATTGGCTACAGTGCCAAAATGAGA
Organism: Macrobrachium rosenbergii; assembly: GCF_040412425.1. Taxonomy (NCBI): domain Eukaryota; kingdom Metazoa; phylum Arthropoda; class Malacostraca; order Decapoda; family Palaemonidae; genus Macrobrachium; species Macrobrachium rosenbergii. Next base: position 29,938,575 of record NC_089786.1, read on the forward strand.
TGCGATGTTGATAAAAAAAATCTGATTCTGTTTCTTGTTATTGCATAAAAAAGCTTTATCAATCGTGAACCTATGTAACTGACATGGAATTCTGCGCAACGAAAAAGTTGATATTTGATATCTGTAATGGGAGAAATGGTGTTATCTCCTTGTTGTTGTTATAGGTATGGCAGATATGCGGAGAGGACCACAACAGCCCCACCCGAGAGCTCATTTAATTTGGTTTTAGTAGAGCCAGTTACTCCTTCTGACTGCACGATGCAGTTGCACATGTAAAAGCAAGATTTTAACTTAAGGTTAGGAAATAAGTTAAAAGGATTAGATGAGAAATAGTTTGGGTTATGGGGACAAAATTTAACAGTTATAAGTACAAAATTATAAGGGAAAATAAGTGACAATGACAAAGTGTGAGAAAAAAGGGGAGTGCCTTGGCATCCTGCTCAGGAATAGGTGTCAAGTTACTTGGATAAAGTGAGGCACTGTGCCAAGTTGGCACGAGTGCCAGTAGAACTCAGTGGCTCTCTTAGGCCACCTGGACTTTCTATGCCTTTGACTTTTCTTCTTCGGCACTTTTTAGGTTGGTGGTTTGATTATGTAAAAGGAGTCGGTTAACCCAGATCGGAGGAAAGTGCTGGCATGCCATTTACTCAGGCTGGTGTGACAGCTGGAGAGTGGACATTGCTAGTAATTTCTACCACCTGCCGGCGCAGTTCCTTGAGTTCTGTAACCAACTGAGCTGTAGGTGAATTTTCCATCAGGACATTATCTCCCGAGGACTGGGAAAGAGAGGGAGAAGTCTTCGTGGGCATGTTAGACTCGCAGGTTGCAATGACTAACTCAGACACAGGTTGTTAGTCCATAAGGGGGCACGAGCTTCTGCTGAGGTCAAAGGAATCCGGAAAGGACCTTAGTAGATTTTGGACTGGCTCTCTTACTGGCACCGGTAGCAGGGCCATGCCAGGCAAAGAGAGGGGGGCCAGACTGGGATCTCCTGAAGGGAGATCTATATGTTGCTCTGGCTCAGGACTTACATTGGTAGTTGGCTCAACATCTGGGATGGACAGAGAATGGCACTGCTCAGGGCACTCAAGTGGCAGCGGTAGGGGATTTGAGGCAAGTTTGTTCTCTCCTAGAGGGAGATGTAGTGTGTGCTCTGGCACTGACATTAAGGTGGGGCCAGGCACAGGAATTGGACTTGGTAAGGGCTCCATGACTAAGACGGGCAAAATGTGGCACTGCTCAGGGAGCTCCGGTGGCACTGGCCGTGTTTTTGAGGCAGATCTGTGTAGACTAACTGTGCCTGTTTGAGATTGTGAGAGGTCAGGACCTCTAAGTTGTCTTGAATTTGATGGAGACAAGGAGTTCTGTCCCAGAAGGAGATCATAGCCTCCAGGAATATGTTTGGCAACTGCAAAGGTGCAGATCCGAGTTCTGTGAGGACTAGTAATCCTCAGATGAACTGTTGGTAGTATTAGCTTCCTTCGGCTAATGCTCCCTAGAGTAATGAGCTTGTGCTTTTCAATTTTGGTCCCATAAGGGACTTTGTCTTTCTGTATAAGGGAGGTTTGCAAGCCAGTATCCTCGGATGCTTGGACCTGGCATGCGTGGTAGCGACCTCGAAGGGATGCCGCAAATATTGGACTTTTGGCTGGAGTGCTGAGGGATGAACTGAAGACCACCAGAGCAATGGCAGGAGTAGCTGTGCTTCTAGGCAATACTTCCAGAGGGCAGTGTCCATAAACCTTACATGCTGTGCAAAAGAACATATTAAAATCTTTGCTAGGAGCTGGTGAAGGTTGTAGAGTTTGCTTGTGTTGACCAGGAGATTGATTTGCAGAGGTTCTTCCTTTAAGGTGGCACTGGGATTCCAAGTGCCCTCTCATTTTGTACTGAGTGAAAATAGGGGTTTCAGATTAGAGTCCATTCTTAGGGCGGGCTGATGTTGAGGTATGAGTAGAAGGTATGAGTTTCTTGTCTAGAGTACTGTGATGGTGGTGATGAGTTTCCCAATCATCAGCTAAACGACAACATTCAGTGACAGTTGCGAGGCGTTTCTCATATATGTATGTGGCTAATGTGCTTGGGTGTAATAAAAGAAATCTTCCAAATTAACGTGCTCAGAAAGATCCTCATGCATCTTGACGGTGAGGGAATCCAGCCAAGGGTTGTAGTGTTTACCCTTGTGATAGTTCCAATCCATCCAGGATTGACCTACTTCTTTGGGTAAGCTACGCCAATGGTGTCTCCAATGTTCAGGTATTATATCATGCTCCTTATTGACAGCCCTCCTGACCATTGCCAGGTCTCCTTCTTCCGTGGCTGTCAAGGTATGAAGCGCAATTAAGACCTTTCCACCCATATGCTTGTTTAGAATTAAGGCTATCTCGGTTGTAGTGGGTGAAAAAATTTCAAAGACCTTCTCTACATGATTCATCCATGCATCAGGTTCATTGTCTAACCACTTCTGGATGAGCGTGTTCATGTTGGTTAGCATGGATAGGGGGTAGCTGGAGTAGGGTTCTTGGCCCTTTGTTGGGTGAGTGCCATGGCATTCACATGTCATGTTTGTTCAAGGGCTAATTCATGGTTGCGTTGCTCTCCTCTTGCCTGTTTTTCTGCTTCCATGAGAGCTATTTTTGCCTGTCTCTCTGCTTCCATGAGAGCTAATTTTGCCTGTGTCTGTGCTTCAGCAAGAGCTGTTTTCTCCCGAGCCAAGGCCAGCTCGAATTGGCATTGCTCCTTTTTCACATTTTTCTCCTTCTCCTTTTCCTCTTTCTCATTTTTCTTCTCTTCCTTTGCTTCTCTCTCCTGTTTCTTCTCCTTTGCTTTTCTCTCCTTTTGAGCTTTAGCTACTTGGGCATCAACCCAGCTGTCCAGCTCTTCTCCCCTGAGACTCCTAGCCTGTCCAATCTCTAGGAAGGTTCGGTAGTCTTTGGCATAGGTAGGCATGGTGGTACTGAAAGGGTACATCATTAATTATTAATCAGTACTACAATTGCATGGAAATGGAAAGAATGGCTAGAGCCAAACAAATGGCACTGATATTAAGTGAAATGGTTGTTCCGTAGAACAATTGCGGTGTTGTGAAGTAAGAACCAGGATGGAGCCACAGGTGGTGAGTCTGTGGAGCCACCAAGGCAGGAAACAGGAAGGAAGGGCCAAGAATGGTCCTCAGTTTGCAAGACTGAGGGAAACTGCAAGGCAGGGTATAGAAAAGAGGATGAAAAGCTATTTGTTGTTCCTGAGGGACATAGATTGGTTCAAAAGAAAGCTTGTGTTCTCTTAATAGCATGAACTAATGTCAGAATATCACTAACAGATATGCTCATGTGGCAACAATTTCTCTCATCCTGGAATGAATGAATGTAGGTGAAGGAACAGTATCCTACGTACTAGAGCACTCTACATTCAACTTAGACACAAATTCTGTTCTGTAATGCTAAAGCAATGAAAATACTTATGCTCTGTACTGCTATCCACATGTGCCAAGATAAATTCACTAAAGGGATTAGGAGGATCTTCCTTATCGCAAATACTCAGACTTAGCCAGCAAAAGCTGATTAGCTATTCTACTGAGATTTAAGGATGAAGTTGCAGGGATTGCACTGTGCAAAGTCATGCAACAAGGCTTGCATGAGCCTGGCAAGATCGCCACTTTTACAAGTGTGGCCTGCAACGGGACATCTGCCTATTATGTAAGTTCTAAAGGCATCTAACTAATAGGGGTCACATGTACAAAACCGATTAAAAGATACTTTAATAACAAATTTAATGGAAATTAAGGGATAATCAAGGATTGACTTAATAGATTATAATTACACAGATCAGAAGAAATATACACGGGAGCTTAACCTCCAGCTTCGTGGCACTGTAATTACGTTAATTCACAAAACAAATAGTGCACCTACCAAATAAAATATGATCTAAGACACTCCAAAATATCCTAAGCTTAAAGAGAATCTTACAGGGAGGGTAATCACAATTGATCTAAGAACTTCTAAAATTACATTAAGATTAAACAGAATCTTGCAGCAGATAACAGTAATTAAATATTTCTTCAGATATCAAATCTTGAAAGAATCTTCTCAAAGTCAGAAGATGGCGAAAGGGAACCATGGAAAACAGGTTGGCACACACCGTCACAATCACCTATTCTGCAATACAGAATGCGCTGTCTCTCAACTGAAAAGCACTCATCACTTTCAATTTGGGAATGCTGAAGGCTGAGAGGGAAGACATTCAAAGAATGATAGAAATCAAAATGGATAAACACTTACGAGTTACATTACACAATTAAAATTACACAACTTTGCATAGGCTCCTAAGGAGACTGCAAGGTAGTGAATATGAGAGCAATAAGAAATATAGTGAAAAAATGTGCGTTCAACAATTCCAATTCCAACTGTACCTTTGTCCTGGGGACTAGAAGTCTTGACACTGAAGCCAGACTTTGATTTAGTACAAGGGGTCAGTGGTGGATCGGAACCAAAGACACAGCAAAAACCACTTGTGGGAAAGAAGGAGGGAGGTCGGAGACCTGACCAATAGGGAGTCTGCCTGGACTTGTCGTATGCTGCAAACTGCTTGTGTGACCCTTCCTCTCCTCCTTATATGTATTTCCTTCCAGCTCCCTCAACCTCTGTTCAAAGCAGGCGATGGCCGCCAAAATCTTTCGGCTTCGGTCACATCTGTTGATAGTTTAGGATGCATGTGGGGTTAGATAATGAGAATCGGGCAATAGCACACAGGAGGGAACAATAGAAATGCAATAGAAAGACATTAAGGGCAAGAAAGGTGGAGTTTCTATTGTGAGGGTATCTGCTGTAGTGAATTGCTAATTGGCAGGGAGCATTTTTACAACTCCTGTTTATCTAATTGTGTGGTCTCAGTGACCTACACACTTTTTCTTTAATGTTAAATCATGGAGCTTGTAAATGCATTTGTAATGAATAAATGCATATTATAATATATATATAAATATATAAATATATATATATATATATATATATATATATATATATATATATATATATATATATATATATATATATATATATATATATATATATATATATATATATATATCTGTGTGTGTTTGTGTTTGTATATGTGTGTATATTACATGGTGAAGAAAATTAACCTAACACAGAACATGAGTTTCTTAAGATCTAGAAATTCAAAGTCGGATCCAATATTTCTACTTATGACTTGATTACATTTGTCCAATGCAGGTGTTTCCATTTTATGCCTAAAAATAGGCTTTTCGACACCATTCATATAGAAATAAATTGGTGAAATGACGCAGATGTTTCATTCTAGGGGATATAAAGAGGTAGTTACTTGTAAATAATTTTGAAGACTTTTTTTTTTTATCATTGGATGGAAAGATTGACGATCTGAGTTGTGGTACCTGTTGCTCTGTATGGGCCAGTCTCCGGTTGTATATGTTTCTTACCTTCTCTGAGAGTAACCAGTAGCTTATGCGATTGAAATATTCTTGATTGCTTGTAAGAAATGCTGAATTTCAACTTCTAATAGATGGACTTCAACAAACCTCTTGGGAATTTTCATATTTAACTGAAGTGGATTGTAGAACCACTGCTTTCAAGAGTCAGGATCAATTGCTAGTTACATCCATATATAATACTGGCAGTCTTTAATGAAATCCTTTCCTGAGATTTTTACGTTTATGTCCCCTAGAATGAAACATCTCCGTCATTTGACTAATTGATTTCTATCTGAGTGGTGTCGAAACACCTACTCTTCGGCATAAAATGGAAACACCTGCATTACGCAAAAGAAATAAAATCATATATAGACATACTGGATCGATCCGACTTTGGATTTCTAGATCTTATGAAACTCAAGTTCCTTGTTAGGTTAATTCACTTCACCATGTAATATACATACATATTTACATACACATATACACACACACACACACACACACACACACACACATATATACACATATATATATATATATATATATATATATATATATATATATATATATATATATATATATATATATATATATATGTGTGTGTGTGTGTGTGTGTGTGTGTGTGTGTGAGTGTGTGTGTGTTTTTTTGTGTGTTTGCCTCTGTGTGTTTTAGTTTAAGAGTTAACACACTTAGGTAGCAATGGACGAGTGGCGTGGGAGTTTTCTTCTATATCTTACTTAGAATTCACTTCCGCGCGAACACCAAGGTGGCTAACCAGAGTTCACTTAGAAAGTGTGGTGAGTAAATGAAGCATAAGAGTGAAGTTTCTTGTTTCTATAATCACTTAAGGTTTTGCACTATTCCACCAAGATGGTGCTTTCGTAATCGTGGCTTTACTGAAGTCTACAGTATTGGTTACGAGAGTGCACTAAATTCTTTGGGATTTTTTCCCAGTTTTGAGAGAGAACGACACTACAAGTCTACTGTATTTGTAATACTTGTGCTATATGCTCTGTCCTTTCTCCCCAAATCTCTCTCTCTCTCTCTCTCTCTCTCTCTCTCTCTCTCTCTCTCTCTCTCTCTCTCTCATGAGCACGATAAGAAGTACATGACGACACAGCCTGTCAGACAGACAGACAAACAGACAGACAGACTCTGGCATCGACCACGATAGGTGAAGGAAATAAACCTAACAGATGATTCTTTAAGCATAAATAGTTAAGTGAAGAAAAACTTATTCAACAGTAGACAGATAATTAAACAGATATTAAGTAAAGGAATTATAGAAGGAATAAAAAGATATTTTACTGATGAAGGAAAATCATTACATGATTAATAGGAAAACCTACCAAAATAAACACTGACTGGGCCAAATTAATGAAGAACAGGTGAATAAATCTGAAATGAAAAATGCCACGCAAAAATCGAACAGAGGGGAAATGAACTTCTCAAAGGGTGGAAAATATAGTAAAGAACAAGGAAAGAGGGAATGAGGACACTTTAATTAGGCAAAGGAAAAATGGTGTCTTTTTCCTAAGCTTGGAATCTTTTCATTACATATGGAGGGTAAAGGCATAAAACGGATTTTTCAGCAGACAGGTGAAGACTTTTTTTAAATATTTATACATATTTTTTTTTTCAGAGTGCAGAAGTCGAGACGGGTTTGGCTATCATAAACAAACCTGTGGAAAAACGGCAATACGGATATACAGAAGGAAGAGATAACCACGCTCTAGAAGTGACTGATAGGACAGACTGGTCAGCTGGATAACCCTGAGTTGTTGATTTTTACTCGGTATCTGTATGTTCATTCTTATCACTTGTAAACGTATGACTTTTTCATATTTACAAATATGGAGCCACAAATATCGTTTATATCGAATTTAGTTTACCTTTGAAATAACTTATAGCGGAGGGAATTAAGTACTGCATATTAGGTACACCGTATCTAGGCAAGGTGTATATATATATATATATATATATATATATATATATATATATATATATATATATATATATATATATATATATATATATATGTGTGTGTGTGTGTGTGTGTGTGTGTGCATGTATGTTACAGGCAGATAGCGAAATGCTGCCCCAGGAGCTAGTACTAAGCACGGCGAAAAGTGACTCTCCTACACTGATTCGCCGTGTTTAGTACTAGCCCCCGGCGGTCAAATGTATTTTGACGTGTTTAGTACTAGCCCCTAGGGGATCAAATGTCCTAAGTGCATTTCGCTATCTGTCTGAAATTTCAGGCAGTTCTCCTAAAATGCCTCGTTTCACTATCTGCCTGTAACATACATACATACATACATTATATATATATATATATATATATATATATATATATATATATATATATATATATATATATATATATATATATATATATATATATATATATATATATATATATATATATATATATATATATATATATATATGTATATATATATATATATATATATATATATATATATATATATATATATATATATATATATATATATATATATATATATATATATATATATATATATATATATATATATATATATATATATATATATATATATATATATATATATATATATATATATATATATATATATGTATATATATATATATATATATATATATATATATATATATATATATATATATATATATATATATATATATATATATTTAATAATCGAGTAAAATTTTCATCAGCATCCAGCCAGGGTTTCTCGAGTTTAATAAAAGTTTGTAAACCCAAGGGAATGGTGGAAGAATCTTAGTGGTATTACAGCCTCTTGTATTTAAGAGCAACTTTATGAATGCCACTACCACAGTGTTATGGAATGATGCAGCATCCTGTTACACGTAATTAAAGGCGTTGAGAAGTATTCGCTCGGTTTCCTCTATCTTTTAGACTTGTCATTGCTGCTTTTCCTGTTAAGGCCACTTGTCGGCTACTTTGCTTATTCTTGGGGAGCCCTGCCTTAAAATCAACTAAAACTTCCCGGTTAAGCCTCTAATTGGTGCGCCCGCTTCCTTTGCGAATGGGTATTATGAGATAATTTGCAGTTTCATTCGTCCTTTGTTTTCTTTCCTGTTATTTGTCTTCCTCTTTTACTGTTTCCTTTTGTCAAAAGTAGTGTTCTGATTTCATTGTGTTTTCCTTTTCACTGTTAGTTGATGTCACTTTTTTCCCTTCGAGATTATGATGTCTCTTACATCGCCCCTCTGATAAATGCAAGGGAGTCTCGGATTTTCATTTTGTGGTATAACTCGAGAACCGAGTTACCTGGAACTTGGATTCTTGTAGGGAGCAAAATATCAGTGAGTCTATGTCACGGTTTCAAAGCAAAGAAAGGAAAGATTCGTTGTGCTATTAATGGTGTTTCGCGTCATCTCACTGAATAAGAATGTTGAAGATCTCCGACCAAACTAGAAACTTGCACCATTTTAGTATTTTGCAAACGAAAACTATTCTGACTGCTTTGTCTGTCCGTCCGCACTTTTTCTGTCTGCACTTTTTCTGTCCCGCCTCAGATCTTAAAAGCCACGGAGGCTAGAGGGCTGCAAATTGGTAAGTTAATTATTGGTAAGGATAAAGTTAGCTATAATCGAGCGTCTGGCAACGATATAGGACATGCCATCACCGGGCCGTGGTTAAATTTCAATGGGTCGCGGATCATATTGCATTTTACCGAGACCACCGAAAGATACTCTGTTGTCGTGTCCTTGATTATTTGCTATATAGAAAACTCGATTGCGCAGAAGAAACTTCGGCGCATATTTTACTTGTTCAGTTTTGAAACATCATTAAATGATACGTTTTGAAATTTTATGACAAAAGAATTTGAGGCCAAAGGTAGCGCATGATTTCTTTTATTGCTTATGCACAATGAATAAGGGTCCTTTTACCTCACTGACTTCACCAATATCTGGTCGTGTCTAGATATGTAAAGACCAACAACAGCATCACCTTATACGTATAAACAAAATTTATGTATATGTATATATATATATATATATATATATATATATATATATATATATATATATATATATATATATATATATATATATATATATATATATATATATATGTATATATATATATATATATATATATATATATATATATATATATATATATATATATATATATATATATATATATATATATATATATATATATATATATATATATATATATATATATATATATATATATATATATATATATATCAGGACAATTAATGAGATCCAGCATACAATTTTTTTACAGTTGGTATTTTACATTGAACGATAATTATAAAATGACCTTTAGCATTGGCTATTAATAAATTCAAATGGCATTGCTACTCATTATAAGCTATGTGAGCTGGCTCCAAGGTAAGAATTAGTGTATAAAAACCGTTTTTTTTTTTTAATAAACATGAAGGTGGAGCAATTAGAATGAACAAATGTAACTCATACTAGTCAAAGTTGTTATACATATACCTAACTGAACCTAAAAGAAGACAAGAATACGTCTACCGGAGAGTTTACAGAACAGGGCATGTGAATACAAAATAAGGTGTATGGTGTAAGTTTTGAGAAGAAGAGAAAAGGATTCGTGCAGACAAATGAGACTCTTGAAAGGAAAACAAACCACTTATAAGAATTCGAGCGAATAGTAGGCATTACTATGAAAGACCAGAATTAGTTTAAATGTGATCAAAATATTGTAGAATATACAAGATTTTATCTAATAAATTCCACATTCATAAAAAAAGATTAATGAACAAGGTAATACAATATCTGGCCCCAGATAATGCCGATCTGCGCAGGCGATCAGTCTGATCTTTGGAACCTGTCTATGTCGATAAGGAGTAGTAAATTTTATGCTCACTGTCCAATTTCTTATTATCCGAAATTGGGTTGTGCTCTAATAAACCACGTTCTTTGCCTTGCTTGGTTTATTCGGAATCATGATGTAACTTCATGTTAAAGATGGCGCTGGAATACATTTTTCTATCAGATGACAGACGATTGCGTGTAAACTGATACTATCAGTAACAAAATCAAACCTAATGAAATGTGTTTGGACGTTGGACAAATAATTCTTAAGCTCCATCAGTCCTGAAAATCCAAAGTACCCTAGGCACATTGGCCTTGCACGTTAATGGCAATTGGCAATGCTCAGTTGTTGCCTTGAAATTACTGAGTAAAAGGAAAAACTTTAATTTAGCATGCCAACATTGGCCTCATCTTTAAATACATGGAAAAACTCGCCGTAAAATGCCATGATTAATGACGAAATTAATCTCTCAGAGACTGCAAGCGGAACAAAGCCTGAGGGTGCTTATTAATCTGATTAATATTATCAGTGGGTTGAGTAAATCCTTAATGCCGGATTCATGTGTTTTTCTCAGCTTTGCAAGACTCCTGAATGTCTTTTCATGAATCAGGACACCTAAAATAATATTATTTTTAATTTTTACCCGATGAAAACTTTGGTCATCATTCTAATAAACAAGTAAAATATTTTCTTTATCCGTAGCAGTTTCATATTTTACCTACATGGATTAATGTGGTTTTTTTGTAACATTCACTTCAGGATGTGACGTCCTTGCCTACACGAGTTGGGGTAGAAAACTCTTTGGCCTTGGCAGGCAACTCTTTGAGAAGGAGGACATCCGAAATCAAACAAATGGGCGGAAGGGACCCTTTAACTTTTTAGACAACCCTTCTAAGAGGTGGTTGCTCTGAAAGCAAACCTTGTTCTCCAGCCGTTGTACCGTGGCCTTCCATGGTCTTGGGTTTGAGTTCCCTTGCCTGAGGGTATAATCAGGCTTTTATCCACTTTTTGTTCACTTTCCTGTTTTCTTTGAAAATTGTGTAGAACAAAATGATGAGAAAGCATAAGTTGCTTGGTTGATTATCAGGAAAGTGCTTTTGTCTTTACCTAATATTTTCCTTCTGACCTTTTATAATTTTTAAATCCACCCTGACTGTTGTTGTTGCTGCAAAACTGGCGGGTTTCTTATTTGCCTTTCAAGGTTTGCCGGCCCCACCTTCTAGACCAGGTTTCTTCCGGCGTTTTTTTTTTATTGACATATGGTCACGTTTCTCTACTTTCAGTAGAATTTTTGTAAATAATGTAAATACTGTTGTTCTTGACGGTGTTGTTGTTAATTGTTCTGTCGAATTTAACCATGTTACTGTTGTCATGAGTCTGTTTATTAGTTTTGCTTTTGATTTTATACTGTTAATTTGAATTCTTTCGAGAGACATTAAACTGAGCCCTTCACCTGTTTCTCGGTACAATAAAAAAAATTGCATAGCACTTTACTTGAATGTTCGTGGCTTAAGGTTAAATTTTTTTAATCTCCAGAGCTGTGTCTGTATAGCTACGATTTGATATTTTTTTTTTGAAACTCTTTTAAGTAGTAACAAGTCAAAGGTTTAGTTTTTAATCCCGTGTTTTGATGGCCCTGATTTTATTTATTGTTGTAACATCCCACATGCGCAAGACATGGCTGTATACAATACGTTTTGATGACCTATTTATTGTCAGAAAAGTTTGGAGTAAGTTCAGTAAGTTCTACAATGTTAACGCATTTTCTGTTTACCGCCGTCCAAGTATTGACAATTCTATATGTGACTTTCTCTTGAAATGGATTAGTATGGTTCAGTCACAGGACTCAAAAGCTTCATTCATTATTTGTGGAAACTGTAATGCAAAGCAAAACGAGTGGATAAATCCAAATTCCACAGATCAACATGTCCTGTCAGCTCTTAAGTTCTGTGTATCCTCCGATCTTATCCGGCTGATTGAGGAACCCACACATATTTCTGGTAACAGATTAGACATCATATTCACAGGCGCTGCAGCTATTGTCAAGTCTAAGGTCTGTGAATATAGAGGCATTTCTGATCATTGTGCCATTGAGATGGACGTATGTGCCAATCAGTATATTCCTAATGCCGCCACTGGAAAAATAGTCTGGCTGAAATCCAGAGTCAACTGGATCGCATTATTGAAGATTGTCAGGCACTTAATATTTCAGATGTTATATTAGATCCTGATCCTAAGAAAAAGCTAAATGAAACGCTGGTGGTTATTATAATAAGGTATGTCCCTAGAAAGGTCATCAAATTCAGGACAAATAACCAGCCACAGTTTGATGATACATGTCGACAAGCTCACTGTGACTAACAGACTAAATTCAACACATGGAGACGAAATCGTTCAAATGAAAATGACACCACTTTTCTTGAGTCTCGCCGTGCTGCAAATAGAACTTACCGCGCAGCCCAGAGAAATTACAATAACGCGTTGAAGAGTAAACTTAAAGGAATTACTAGTGGACGGAATTGGCATCATCTATCTTTTGGTCAGGCTCGTGTTCCATTCCACCACTACTAACAGATGATGGTACATTGGTTATTGGCCCTAATTAAAAGGCTGAACTGCTCAATCAAGCTTTTAAAGCTAAGCAATCAGCTGACGAAGTCCATCTCCCTGACATTTGTCATCTTGAGCCTAATCTTACAATACTTGCATTTTCCTTTAGGGACATTGAAACATATTTGGATAATCTCGATAGCTGGATTTCATGAAAGTTCTAAAACACTGTCCCAAATCGCTGATCTCAAACTTTTTTGGAGGTTTGGGGAGGTGGTCAGTGAAATTCACTGCTGCAAACTGCTATTTTTTTTTTTTCTTTTGCATTGTTTCCAATTGTATATTCGGATAATGATTTATAAACAATATTTTTTTTTTCGAGAATAGTTTTATCCAGTAGGACCATGGTTCTTACGTGTTTGTTTCTAAAGTAAAAGTCCCATTTCAACTAAATACCAGGACGGACAAAGACACAATTTGGAGAAATGTTTATTCTTCAGGTATACGATAGTGAGAGAATACTGAATTCTCAAGCACACAGAATAAATGCTTCTAAGAATCTCCCCTTTCTTTCAAACCCTTTAAATTAATGAGAAATAGAGAGATCATGAGGGTGGGAGAGACAATTGCCATGTACTCGTATTACCCAAACCATAAGAAAGACAGAGATTCCATGTAATTGGAAGGAACTCAGATGTAGTGCTAACTTTACTGGTGTCGTTAGTTGATTTTCACTGGTTAACATGACACTTACAATGACACTTACCAATAATTTTAAACCTCTATCTCTTTTACATTTCATCGACTGATAGACCGCATTAGTGTCGGAAAAGTTCTTGAAAATCCATTAATATCTCTGTTTCCCTGAGCACAACCTTTTTCATCTGACGATAACCCAATTGACTTCGGGGAAACTGTAAGAACGCCACCATAATTAGGACATTATAAAGCATTCCATGTGGTAATCCTTAAGATTGACGGCAAAGATCTTCCAATTAAACTTTCATAAGGATTTTTCAGGAAATAAGTTCAACAATTTATCTCGCCCGTCTGACTTCAAGATTCCTAACTAAGACAATCTTGGAACTATTTGACCATATTTGACCGGATATGTACAATATATATATATATATATATATATATATATATATATATATATATATATATATATATATATATATATATATATATATATATATATATATATATATATATATATATATATGTATATATATATATATATATATATATATATATATATATATATATATATATATATATATATATATATATATGTATATATATATATATATATATATATATATATATATATATATATATATATATATATATATATATATATATATATATATATATATATATATATATATATATATATATATATATATATATATATATATATATATATATATATATATATATATATATATATATATATATATATATATATATATATATATATATATATATATATATATATTATATATATATATATATATATATATATATATATTTATATATATATATATATATATATATATATATATATATATATATATATATATATATATATATATATATATATATATATGATAATTTTCAAGAATGAATTTCGATTACCATAATGAACTTTAATACACAATGCGTCAAAAATCACTGAAGCTGACTAGAGCGTTCTCGCTCATTACTTCTCGTACAGACATATACCTGTCGTTTTCAGATATATTTATTAGAGCTGGAATAGACCCATCCTCACCATCGTAGCCAAAACGACAGGTATATGCCTGTACGAGAGGTAATAGACTTTTTTCCTTCTCGTGGTCAGGTCGGCAACGTGACCTCCTTGTCATTATGGTAACGCGTGTTCGTTTCCCGCGACCGGCCATCACAGTCTCTTCCATTTCTTGCGTTTGGACCTTACAGCTTTGTAGTTACAAGCATATCCAAAAAAGAGCGAAGAATTTGAGAAGTTAAGAGGGCATTGTGGCTATGAGAATTACATATGTGTCTGGTAAAAGTGACCAGTAGATTCTACATATATATTTCGGCCTAAAAAGCAATAAAAACGATTGCCCACTTGGCTACAATAAATATATCTGAAAACGATAGGTATATGTATGTACGAGAGGTAATAGACTTTTATCCTTCTCGTGGTCAGGTCGGCAACGTGACCTCCTTGTAATTATGGTGACGCAGGTTCGTTTCCCGCGACCGGCCATCACAGTCTCTTCGATTTCTTGCGTTTGGATCTTACGGCTTTGTAGTTACAAGTATATCCAAAAAAGCGCAAAGAATTCGAAAAGTTAAGAGGGCATTGTGGCTATTAGAATTACATATATATATATATATATATATATATATATATATATATATATATATATATATATATATATATATATATATATATATATATACATATCTTGTGTGTGTGTGTGAATGTTTGTAAAATAATCATCATTCCTTAATTAATTATCCAGAATTCGAATAATGTGGTTTAAGTCGGGATGGACCAGCGAATATTATCGTTTTACTTTTAGTGCCTTTTCACAAACATCTTCATATACGAATCATCATATATTACTAAGAATAATTATTTCATTGACGTATGATTATCTACACTTCTTCAGCTTTTGATATGTATTCCGGGAAGTATTATTTATGAAAGAATTAATTTCCACTTTTTTCCTTTAACGTTTTATTATTTTTCTTTCGTTATAGATATTACATTCGTTCCTCCGACTGACATTTTTAAGAGTAAGTGTTCAACGTGTTATTATGCCTATATGTCGGAATGCTCACTGCCCTCCTGAGACAGAACCTGCTGATCATTCTAAAACGTTTTGGCGTTCCACTTTCGAAAATTTTTAAGACTGTCGGCTATTTTAACTCTAACATTTCTTCTTTTTCGCAAGTTATGGCCTCACTCAAATTATGTTCGAAATATTTACTTATTTAATGCGCGATTGTTGTCATCACCCCTTTGAAAGAAAAAAAAAAAACGCCGATAACGGCTAGTCTCATTTGTTCTACAGTAACTCGTCACGAAAAGTCGATATCTGGCTTCATTCTTTATCAATAATTAAACAAAATTGCTTCATGGAAGAGGGGTGGTTGGCCTCATTGCACTGCATTTGTTTCAGTATGTCTTAATTAGGAAACAACCTGGAAGACCAACAGGTGCGCTGTGCGTAATTGCACAGTTCGGGTGAAATCCATTCTGGAACTTTTTTTTCATCCTCGGATGTAATGAAAGTAAAGTCATGTAGCAATGTGATAAAATGGAAATCATCATACTGGGATTTTCGGGGGTGAGGTGTGTAATTTACCATAATTTGATGTATCATTTATTTTTGAGGGCGATAAATTTTAAATCTTTATGGAGGTGTGGATTTCTTTGTTATTACATAAAAAGTATTCATTCCCTTGTTCACAACCATGCAATGAGAAATAATTCTGATCATCTTTTCTTCGGTAAAAAACTGATTTTTAATGCCTTTACTCTATGGCTCTACAACAAAATTTGAATTTTCAAGATAAAAACATTCATCCAAATTCCTGCTCTTACATGTACCGAAAAGTAAAGAAAACGGCTCAAGGATTTTGAGATCTGTTAAAGGACATTATCTTGTTTTACTTTTCCTTTTCTTTTTTCATGTTCAATATGTTTTCTCTATTTAATTATCTTCGGTTTTTTAATGCACTGCTGTGTTACCTGTAAAGTGTTTGTTGTACCGCTTTTCTGTTCAGTGCCACGGGAGCTTTTAAGTAATGGAAGGTTCTGGTTTTATGTATGGATTTACCATCAACAAGACCTAAACTGTGATAAATAGTTATCAACATTATTATTATTCTTATGATAATTATTTTTATATCACTATGATAATCTGGTTACGAGGGAGATCATTATAAAAATAAGGGAGACATTCAACCCCGAAAGCGCTTGTCATCACAAAAGAGAATCAAAATTTGAAAAAAGAAGACAATCACCTCAAACTCAAAAGCGAAGTCAAGCTATTCTGAAATCCGGAAGAAAAATGGAAGGGAAGGAGAAGGAAAAATAGGGGTCTCATCTCCAAAAATTATAATTTCCTGCCTGTTGTAGTTAGAAGATTGTATGAGTCAGGGAAAGAGGTAAGTAAAGAGAAAGTTTCAAACCTTGACACTAGACAGAAGCAAACTGCTTCCACTCACATAGATTCGACGTATCTTTAAAAAGACAGTTAAAAAGCTAGCAATTATCTTCCAGGATTGCAGCAAGTCTCTCTCTCTCTCTCTCTCTCTCTCTCTCTCTCTCTCTCTCTCTCTCTCTCTCTCTCTCTCTCTCCCAGAGTATAAGAGCAATATCTATTTTTCTGAAACTCAAGTTCGGTTTATGAATGCATTTTCTTCATTCTGTTTAGAAAGCAATAAAATTGCTCTGAAGGATCTAAGAGATGCAAACGGTCAAGTAACACCAGTTAAATCTGGGATACAGTATCACCAGCACTATTGGACACCACTGCCGGGAGTGACTTCAGTTACTGATGGACAGGTGACGCTCAACAATGGGGAGCGTTCCTAATCACTAATAAATGAATAATGCCCTTGTCAACTCCAGAACATTAATTACACGTCAGAATCCGTGAGGCTTCACTATGAAAGCCCAGTCCTTACCTCCGCTTTAAGTAAGAAACGTTACAAACGAGAAATACAAGAGGGAAATCGTAGAGACCTCTATCAACCTCTATGAAAAAACGATGGAAAGCAACATAGGGAATAACTTGGAAGATAAGATCACTTGTGAAATTATATACTAGAGTTTTAAGAAGAAAGAAAACAAAATGACTATATTCCCAAACTACGGAGGATTAAACATATGACCACGAAGATCAGGGAGACTGCAGGGAAGGGCAGGATGAGCTGAAGAACAAGGGACAGGTCATCCCAGGGATTAGGAGAAAAATTTCAGATGTTTGGAGGAGCACATAGCCCGAGTGTAGCTGTTATCTCCTCAGTGCATCGGTACCTGACGAAGTAGACTTTATGTCTTCGAAAGACAGTGCTTGGTAAATTGTATTTTGCAAATTAAAGAAACTGGAATCTAGGCCATTCTATCTCAATAGCCCTAATATGAATGCTATCAATGTATATACACAGTGGAGTTATGTGCCTGTTTTTGATATATATATATATATATATATATATATATATATATATATATATATATATATATATATATATATATATATATATATATATATATATATATATATATATATATATATATATATATATATATATATATATATATATACATATATATATATATATATATATATATATATATATATATATATATATATATATATATATATATATATATATATATATATATATATATATATATATATATATATATATATATATATATATATATACATATATATACACACATACACACACACACACACACACACATATATATATATATATATATATATATATATATATATATATATATATATATATATATATATATATATATATATATATGTATGTATACATATATAGTTCAGAAAGTTAAAGTCCTCCTGGGCCTCTGTAGGCTCATAGGGCAGGCGCTGAAATCCTGTTTCCTAGGCCGACAGCCAATGGGGGAATAGGTCCCAATGCCTATGAGATGTGGGGAGTGTGTCGCTAGGCCACTGTTTAGTACCCCATCCAGAGGGCTGGTACCTTCCTCCTACTGAACCTCTCAGGTTTTTTCGGACCGCTAAGTTAACGGGCTACCGGGAATTTTGCAGTGGCACAAACTGAGCCATCAGTGAGCGGTGGGATTTGAACCCAGGCCCTCTCGGCTCTGGTATATATATTGTCAGGTTTGGTTGTTACTTCTTTGAAACAACCTTCAAGGTAGCTTACTTGTTTCTCCTGTGCTCCGGTGTTTACGCCGAGTTGGCGAAGGTTACGTTGGTCATGGGCCAAGTGTCGACGTCAGTCAGGTTTTGGGTCTCATCTAGAACGCATCTTTGATGATACACATCCAAGAAGGAAGTATTTCTTGAGTATCAGACAGACAGTAGCCTTAGTCTCATACAACCCAGAAGGCAGTAGAAGTATGGTGCGATAGGACAGCAAGAAGTCATTTAGATGATAACGGGTATGATGAACCTGTTCATTTCAGCGAGAGGATGGAGACCTCTGTGTTTGGATGTGTGGTGGAATTCTTTAGGCAACAAGAGGATTTTGAGACGGTTATAAACACTGTCTTGACGAGTCAACGAATAGGCTAATTTTTTTGTTGAGGATGTATTTCTGTTGTGACAGCTGGTTGCTGGTCATTTGTTGATTTGTCCAATTTCGTTTGATTATTTTCATCCTGTTGGTAGTGGATGACTACTTTGACAGCTCGAGAGATTGTCCGTTGGCGTTGCTTTGGTGTGTAATGATCACCGTAATTATTAAGCTGCCTATTATTCTGTTTGAACCTTGATTTATTATAGTTACTATAACAATGTTGTTGTTTATTGTATTTGAGCAGAAATTTGGCTTTGGTAATGATTTCATTTTCACTGTTTATGTTCATTTATTAATAACTGCTGCTGTTTAATTTGACTTCCATATTTGTAAAGGTCTGTGGGTTCTTTCTGCTGTAAAAGTAATATTTGTTTGCGTTGCATTTAACATTTAGGGTGTTTCTTTATTTGATCTGAGAATAATTTGTTGTTTCTGCAGGTTCTTGAACTTAACCACCCAAAAGGATTAGGTGGCCCCTATGAAAGTAAGTCTGTGAATAAAGAAATATGTATGAATATAATTAAATTAATACCCATTTTCTTGTGCAAGTGATAAAGTCCAGATCAAAAGTTTTTTCCTCTTTCATTTATTTTTATATGTAATGTATATGTACATGTATATGTATATATTTATGTATGGCCTGAAATGTTATTGCAACGTGATTTCTACATTTTACTCAAGTTCTCACAGCTTATGACTATGGCCCACTCTTGTAAAAAAAGTTAAAAGGTACTGTAAAGGGTAATTTTAATGGAGGTTTAAGGGCATATCAAGGATTGACTTAATAGGATATAATTACACTAATCGGAAGAAAATTACACAGGAGCTAAATCATTAGCTCTGTGGCACTGTAATTACATTAATTCACAAAGCAAATGGTGCCATTAGCAAATCAATATGAGATAAGCTTCTTTAGAGTATCTTAAGGTTAACAAGATAACCATAATGGATTTAAGAACCTCTAAATTTAGATGTAGGTTAACAGAACCTTATAGTGAATCACAATGGATTTAAGAACCTCTAAAATTAGATTAAGATTAAACAGAATCGTGTAACACAGGGTCACAATTAAATATATCTTCAGATGCAAAATCTTCAGGGAATCTTCTCACAGGGAAGATGAGGAGAAGGCACCTTGGAGAACAGTTGCTACACAGCTTCACAATCACCTATTCTGCAATACAAATGCACTGTCACTCGATTGCAAAACAATTAACGCATCCAACTTGTGAGTGCTGAAGGCTAAGAGGGAAATCAATCAAAAATAAAAGCAATGAAAACTAAAGAAATACTTCTGAGTTACTTTACACAAGTAAAATTACACTGCCTCACGTAGGCTCTGATGGAGATTGCAAGGGATTGAATAGAAGAGCAAAGTAAGAAATATAGCAAAAGATGTTTGTCGAACAATTCCAATTCTCAATGTACCTTTATCCTGAGATAGATGTCTTGATGTTGAATACACGCTCTGAATTTAATACGAGGGGTCAGTAGTGGATCGGATCTGACTAACACATTTAAAGACCACTCTGTGTGAAGAGGGAGGGAGGTCAGAAGACCGACGGACAAGGATCTGTGTGCGCTGGCCATAGGTTGTGAACTCTCATGAGCAACCCATGACCTCTCCTTACATACTGGCTTTACCTGCTTCTCAGCCTCTGTCCAAGGCTGGTGATGATCGTTAAACTTTCCGGCTCCTGGTTGGTGTCTTACTGACAGCTCAGGATGCAGGTGCACTGGAAAAAGAATCAGTGACAACACACAAAGAGAGGACAATTGAAATACAATAGCAAGACATTAAGACCGAGAGGGTGGAGTTTTCCACGTGAGGGTGTCCTCCATAATTAATTGCTAGTTGGCAGGGAACATCATTTATTATCTGCTTGTGTGGTCCTAGCGACCAATACACATTTACTTCACTTATTCTCCCGAATGTACATGGATCCTTCCCATTTTTGGAGTGAATAAATGCTTGTGACAATATATATATATATATATATATATATATATATATATATATATATATATATATATATATATATATATATATATATATATATATATATATATATATATATATATATATATATATATATATACTGTAATGAATTTAACATAAATATTTATTTCCCATTTTCTGTTGCTTTTATTTTAGGCCCATTAAAGTAAGTTTTTGTCAGTTTTGCCTAGTTTTTTTTTTATTTGCTTCTTACTACCATGCCAACGTGTGTGTGTGTGTTGTTTCTATATCAGTCTAATTCTTTTCTCTTTTACTTCAGTATGCTAGTTTGCTGAAGAATGTGTATTTATGACATTGTGATTTTATATTTTTTTCCGTAAAGTAGTTCTTCTTTGGAGGGGTGGTTGAGCTTTCGACTGGCATGCTGTTGGACCAGCGTTCGACTCTCCGAGCCGCCAATGAAGAATTAGAGGAATTTATTTCTGGTGATAGAAATTCATTTCTCGTCATAATGTGGTTCGGATTCCACAGTAAGCTGTAGGTCCCGTTGCTAGGTAACCAGTTTTTTCTTAGCCACATAAAAATAAGTCTAATCCTTCGGGCCAGCCCTAGGAGAGCTGTTAACCAGCTCAGTGGTCTGGTTAAACTAAGATATACTTAACTTTTTCCGTAAAGTATAGTCTTCAGGGGGTTTCTGTGTAATCTTAAGATACTTTCATTGTGTGTGTGCATGTGTGTGAGTGTGTGTGTGTGTGTGTTTTGGAATAGAAAATATTCCAACAAACAGAGAATTTCGGAATTAAACAAACGAGGAAAGGGCGGAAGGCGGGAAGCAAGACTAGCCTATGAGCTGTGCTTTTAACGAGAATGATGGCTGCAGAACACTTGGAAAAAGATAGATTCTTTTTGAGGGGAGGAAGATAAGTTGATGGAATGGGCGAACAATTTGTTTACATAACCACGACAGTGGTTTTTGAGGACCTTACGCTGAAGGAGTGCTGTGACGGGAAAAAAAAAAAATTAAAATTAAAAAGGTAATGTTTGAAGCACAGGTCCTCGCCAGTGTTATCATAAGATTTACAAAAAAATATGAAAAAAATGGAAAGAAGAAGCAAATTTCAAGACGCATGAAATATTACGAAGAGGGTTAATAGAGGAGAGAAAATAAGAATAAATGAAAAGTAAATGGCAGGAAGAAAAAGAGGAAATCGACAGAAATAAAATAATTATAATATCACAAACAATTCATAGAAGAGCAAAAGAAGAAAACAATCACGCATGAGGAAATCGTTCAGACAAATATAGTCCACTCAAACGTTTTGAGATCCTGATCCCATTGAACATGCTACTCCGTATTCGTTCTTTTTTCAACTCCTATTCACCTCTCCTTTAATCTCTTCACTGTCAGCTTCCTTGATCTTCTTCTTCCTATTTTCCGAGCTTAATTTCATCTAATTTCTCAATTTCTTGTTTGCTTTCGTCTTTATTTATCCTCTTGGCTATCCTGTCCTCCTTCCTCCTTTCTCTCCCTGCCTCTTATCCTCCCTCATGCTTTCGACGCCTGTTAGCACAGCCGTACTCTTTCCTCTGGTTCAAAACTCCAGTTCCCCTTCCTTTACTTTCAAAACGACTGGAAAGAGAGAGAGAGAGAGAGAGAGAGAGAGAGAGAGAGAGAGAGAGAGAGAGAGAGAGAGAGAGAGAGGGAGGCGCAACCTTCAAAGAGAATCGAGCAAGATTAAAGCATATCTTTGTGTTGTTGCTCCACGTGGGTTTGCTAAACAACAATGCGTATTACCCATATGGTGTTCAAACAGAAGTTGTGTCGATCAAACATTTCAGTTTCGTAGTGACTTATTTATTTCCAGTCCCTTCCCAAAAATCACTTTCCAGTCCTTTCCCTGATTCTTTCCAATACATTTCAAGTCTTTTCCAGTTTTATTACGACGGCTAGATAAAAGATGAGAAGCTGTATCACTAACGATATTTATTCTTTGTGTGAATCGAGCTTCATATCATTCGAAACATTGCTGATTTGTTTTTTGTTTTGAAAGTCCACATGATTTCTTCTCCTGTTTCTAATATACGTAAATGTAAAGCGTACATTAAACGCACAAGACAGAATTTGTTCTGTGACTATTGTTAATGCCTTTGTGTCTTCCTTGACCGAGAGTATCAAGAGGCACATTTTACACTGCGATGTATGACCTGCAAGTGGACAAAATCTTCAACTGAAATTCTGAGGTCGTCTGTCCAATTTTCTCAGGCCCATAACTCTTCACCGACGCCTTCATTTATCTCTTCCGAACATAAAACCACAATTTCGACGACTCGAGTATCGTTCGAAATGCCTCCAGATGTCTCATTGGTTTTTTTTTTTTTTCCGTAGTCTCCACACTTCAGTTTAGATAATTTCATTGATATCTTAGATTTGTTATATTTCGTAAAGGAAAATGGCTAAATAATCAATGATATCGGAGACAAAATGCGTTAATGACCGCACAGTATAATCAAATAAAATATTTAATAACGCGCTGACTGGTAAATAACTATAACATTGCGATGGAATAACGTATTAGCTAGTAGTGCATAAATATTATGACAAATAAAAGAGATAAACAACATAATAGAAGCGTTCGGGCCGAGAGGGTGATAATTCTTAATAAAACTACATACTATTAAACTCTGGCTCTGAAAACTGGTTTTCCAGTAAGTTGACATCGAAACTAAGCTTTGAACTTCTTGCCTTCTTCAAAGATCCTAAATTCATTGACTCGTGATTGATGAGGGAGTTGGGCTACAACTGTCCTCCATTTCATAATTTCGAGGGAAAAAGAGAGATTCAGAAATGAGTGAATCATTACCAACGAGATTAATATCCTTCCTTCTTTTTTTACGCCATCTATCCTAACCCCTCCAAATCTTCCTTTCTTTCATCTCCTTCCCTTAACATTTCTGAATTTAATACTTTTTCAATGTATCTACCACAGTCCATTATTTTCACATATCCATATGATCACATCCTTGCACCTACACCATCTCTTTATCTCTTTGACAGTTTACCCTTCTTTAGCTCATATATATATATATATATATATATATATATATATATATATATATATATATATATATATATATATATATATATATATATATATATATATATGTGTGTGTGTGTGTGTGTGTGTGTGTGTGTGTGTATGTATGTATGTATATGTATATATATATATATATATATATATATATATATATATATATATATATATATATATATATATATATATATATATATATATATGTGTGTGTGTGTGTGTGTATGTATATATATATATATATATATATATATATATATATATATATATATATATATATATATATATATATATATATATATATATATATATATATATATCCACATCAAAATAAAAAAATCACGCCGAAATTCGTACATTCATTTATCTGTATCCTCTGATGCCCTACTACATCACCTAAAGTATGGAACTTTAGATAATGAAGAGATGACGAGACGAACTACTGAAAACCCACTCTAACAAGAACTGAAAGCTGTTATCACTATAAAGACACCAGAGGTTGGGGGAACAACTGCTATTGCTTAGTGGAAGAAGGAATAAGTCATCCTTCATCTAGTTAGAGCGCAAGTATTGGAATTACATACAAATAATGATTGTCTTGTTTTGGTAACAATTATCAATGAGCTAAAAAATAAATCCTAGATGATAGTTGTTCTTTATGAAAAGAAACCAGAAACTTGTGAGAACGAATAAACAGAAATTGGAGATGAACAAATGGTATCTAGAATTCATTGGGATTATTGAAAAACTAATAAAGAAGAAACAGAAAGCAAGAAGCTGAGAGAGAGCAATGAAGACCAAAAGAATCAAAACAACAACAAGGTTTTCACCAAATCATTCCGATGGGCGAATAAGCGGACAAATTCCACAACAGAATTACAAAGGATTCAAAGTGAAATTTGTTATACAGGGAAATGAATATATAAACGAGATTTTCATTAACTGACCCACTTTTAGGCTTCCACCAAAACAATTGAATTTTGAGAGGGTCAATATTCGTTTTATCACTTTTAAATGTGGATCACATTAATCTTTTTCATTATTTATTTTCGTCTGTCGTTTTTTTAACTTGGCATCCACTAGTAGTTCGATCTACGCAAAGTGAAGAGCACTCTGGCACTTTTTTTTTTTTTTTTTTTTTTTTTTTTGCTCTTAATGCACATCCAAACATTCACACAGCCATACGCTCATCTAGACACTCGGGCTCGCACACACACACACACGATTAAATTTTGCTGGACGAAGAGTTTTTCACGAGGTGTTTGACTTATGGCACTCTTCCGGAGTTCCTGAAATACATTTAAGTTGTACAAGAGAGGTTCGATCTTCACTGAATTGTACAAAGATATTGAGCGTCAACTTTCAGGAAAGGGAAGTTTTGTAAGTGACGCTTGTAGATGCATCAGAAAACGGTAATGACTTGCTTGAATTTATAAGTGAAGAATTGATCATCGTATACATGTTACAATCATGACGTATTTCAATTGATTTCAAGTTCTGTGTGGCAGGTACATGTAAGAATTATACACAACAGGAAATTTACGGTTTAGGTACATCCTGTCACCCAGTACTTGTTGATCTAGTAACTGCTTACTCTGTGTGACGAAATATGCCTTCAGCCCAAATATATATATAAGTAAAAAAACACACACACATACTGACAAGAAAGAAAAACAAAACAGAACAACTGAAAGAAAGCATGGAATATAAACTTAGGATGAAGATAATTATATAAAAAATAAAATTTTCCGAGTTGTCAAAACAGAATCATATAAACATTACAACGAATCGTTGTGTGGGGAAGGGTCGAGGCATGGATTGGAATCTCAGTTATGTCGCTCCTGAGAACTTCTGCTACGAGGCAGTTTTCCTTATCAGTTCACTTTGCCTCTATGGGACTTGAGCAGTAAGTTAAGTGCTTAGCTGCTAGTCAACTGTAGTAGTGCGCTGCTGGATGAAGAGAGTAAAAGAGAGAGAGAGAGAGAGAGAGTGAGAAAGAAAGTAATAACAATGTGAGAGTTCAGTAAGCTGCCAAAACATATAAAAAAGAGAGGTGATCCTCGACGAGGTAATCCTTATTTCATGTAGGTAACACCATATATCAAATATTTGCTCTCTCTCTCTCTCTCTCTCTCTCTCTCTCTCTCTCTCTCTCTCTCTCTCTCTCTGTGCAATTCTATTCTAAACGATTTCAGGGTAATGGTAAGCAATTACTGACCCCATTTGCAAATGTCAGTTACACAAGTCTGTTTTCATGATACAAATTAAATTAGGTTCACAGACCGTAATTACATGTTGGCGTCGCACAGAAAGGCAGAGGGGAAGTTTCTGCAATGTGAGAAGATCGAATGAGAGAGTTGACTTCAGGTGAAATTTTGACATTACGAAAAAGAAAAGGAAAGAAAATAACTGTAGAATAAAGAAATTATCTCTCTCTCTTTATATATATATATATATATATATATATATATATATATATATATATATATATATATATATATATATATATATATACATATATATATATATATATATATATATATATATATATATATATATATATATATATATATATATATATATATATATATATATATATATATATATATATATATATATACATATATATACATACATATATATATATATATATATATATATATATATATATATATATATATATATATATATATATATATATATATATATATATATATATATATATATATATATATATATATATATATATATATATATATATATATATATATATATATATATATATATATATATATATATATATATATATATATATATATATATATATATATATATATATATATATATATATATATATATATATATATATATATATATATATATATATATATATATATATATATATATATATATATATATATATATATATATATATATATATATATATGTGTGTGTGTGTGTGTGTGTGTGTGTGTGTGTGTGTGTGTGTGTGTAAATAGGCAGCAGTTTGTTTTATTATGCAGGTTTCGTTGAACGACAGATAACTGCGAACTTTAACTATTTTGATACTGGTTCTTTCCAATGTTCTGTATTCACTCTTCACTTCATTACTCGAAGTTCGTAGGATTATGGAAGAAAGCCACTTCTTAACCTTTTATTCTTGTCTCCATAGCGAGGTTTTGGACTGTACTTCGTCCATAATCACACTAGACTAAAATATCTACAGTACATCTCTGCTTTTAAATTCCAATTTTAAAGAAGCTGAAGGAATAGGAAAAGAAAGCTAATCGGATGGAGAGACAAAGATCACAAATGAGAGGAGTAATGATATTCGAGAGAGTCATCGAGTATTAAAAAAATAAATAATTCATTTCCTTGCAGTTTTTCCTTGGAAATTTTTAGGCGGGATTGTAAAGTAGTCAGAAACTGGGACGCAAAAATTCTTGGCTAAAGGTTTGTATGGCCCGCCTTGGGCCCTCGGGGCATCCGCCGTCCAAAACAAAAAACTTGACTTGCTACAGAACATCGAGTTTCCCCAGAAAACGAATCAAAGACCGACGGCTGCAACAGCGATTTTCATGTAACTGCAGTAACTACGGTATCTCATCTGTAAAAAAAAAAAAAAAAAAATAAACTCTGTAAATGTGAAACGCTTCAAGCTTTCGAACCATATGTAATGGAGAACTTTCCTTATTTTTTACAAAGAATTGTTAACTGTTTTCCAGGTGTAAGAAAAGACACCTGACTAAAATTATGCCTGGCTTGCTCTGACGTTAGATGCTACCTTTCCGTTCGCAGAGGTCCATGTCGTGTCAGGAATTTGTGGCTGCTCTATGAGCAAGAGCCCGTGCTGGCATAAAGCCAGCTTAGTCAAAAACAACAATAAGTTAATAAGTACCCTGACGCTGCCTCTCACTCACCTCGTCTCTACAGGCTAAAAAAAAACGAGGTTCCAACAAATCTACTTTCTCTCACACAAAAAAAAAAAAAAAAAACTTTTTAATACATAACCGCTTGCCAAGATGTGGAGGAAGAGAATTTAGAATTTAGGAGGACAAAAATAATTATAAACAAATTAAACTACCCTTTCAAATGACAACATTAGTAATAAACTAAGGCACTGGCGTACGTACGCCTATTTAAAATAGCATTACTGTACAGCCTGTTGAATCAATGTACATCGGCAACAATGATTTCCCGGGAAGAAAGAACCTCAGTGTGGCAACATGTCATTACTGCAGTGCGGAAGTAATTACTGAATGAATGAATGGAATGACGCAGATGTGTAGAATCACAAGACTTAAGATTCTTCATATTAAATCCTCAGTATCAACCTTGTGTACAATTGGCCTATATAAAACATAAATGATCAAATATTACTGATACTGAGTAATCACCGCGAAGAGGCAGATAGAGGAGAGGCCCTCTGACGTTGACCAAAGGATACATTCATACGTCAGTTCTGCACAAACAGACTACAAGGCGCAAAAGTAACCCGCAATATCCTTGCTGCAATTCCATAAGGAGAGAGAGAGAGAGAGAGAGAGAGAGAGAGAGAGAGAGAGAGAGAGAGAGAGAAAGAATAGTGCAAGTAAACCAATAACTTCACGAGGACACCAAAGATCCCAGCTTCATCCACAAGTGGGGGAGATTTCAGTCGATGAATCTCAGGAAGAAGGGAACCTCATTGGATGAAGCTGGAGTTTGAGTAAAAGAATGGACAATGGTTCACCACATGTGCTCATGATGGAAGTGTATAACTTTCATGCTTTTTCTGTTAATGTATTTGTTTGTGTTTATCCTTATATAAGTAACCACTTTTATCCTGTTCATTCTTTTCACTTTTATCCTAACCTTTTTGCCATAAATGTCATATTTCTCTCGTATTTACACATTTCATAATGAACACATTAATTCATCAGTTTATTTATTTGCTCATCTATTCACTCACTGGAGTATTTATCTTTCTTTTTATTTTAATATATTAGCAACAAAATCCGTGTCACTGAGAGTGATGAACATTACACTGTATTTTAAGCATTACAATACATATAAAATGTTATACTTACGAAGTTTCTTACTACAAAAAAAAAAAAAAAATCCCATAGTAAAAGCGTAAGACACAATTTCATATCTTAGGTAGAGCAATCTTTATTTTATTAGATACACAAAGGTTTATGTATTTGACATTTCAGAGACTGTTGTAAAGTATTAACCGGAAGACAACAATTGCTCTCAAAGATGTTCATTTTTATTTTGAGATGGTTTGTTCTTCAGGAGGCTCGACTGTCGAAGTTAACGATGTTGTACAGTTCTCTAAGCTAGACAGGCGTACGATCGAGGATAGATCTCGTCTTGCAGGAAATCTGAAGTGTAAGCTCCATGCCCTCTAGACTAAACATCTTTATTTATTTCATTTTATGTGATAAATTTGTTAGCCGTATAATAATAAAATAAGATGAATAAATAAAAATGGTAACAGTTAAGAAAAACAGAGGTTATGCCTTGAAGTAAGAAGGGTATGCGAATCTCGGTGTGGAGGCAATAAATACATGGATGGAGAGAAGAAGGAAGAAGAAAGTGCAGAAGAGGAAGGGATAAAATAACCCATAGCAATAAAAGCTTTATCACGTTGACTGCCAGATGCTCCTCGTTGTCTTTAGGAAAAATTTTTAGTGGCATCGGGTGATGCTGAGCAAAATAAGGGGGCTCATAAACGACAAGTAATGCCTCTCAGTTAGCGTTGGAGTGCTACATTTTCCTTCTAATACTTTTTTTTTAAAATTAGGATTTGGGTAAAAATACTGATAACTTCCCCATCTCAATCATTTACAGCGGAGGTTATTTAGGGATGTTGTTCATTACGGTGATCTTCTGGTAGCCCTGAGGCCAGACCAAACTGATTTTTCTGGCAGTTCCAATAACTGAGGGCTAACCTTTATCTCGACTACCCTTTTAAAGCAGCAGTTACCGTTCAATCGACTTTTTTTTTTTTTTTTTTTTTTTCTGAGGCAAGCCACGCGTGTTATAAACGAGGGCCAATAAATAAGAATAATGGCATTTACGATAGTTATGGAGAATAAAGAAAATATGTTGCGTGCAGCTTGTGGCTCGGAAATAAATATCACGGCTTTTTTGGGGGGGGTCTGTCCGCAGCATAAAGACCAATATTTCAGTCCAAGTACTTGAACGCCACCTCCCTGTTTTCCTTATTATTATGAATTGTCTTTATTTGTTCAAGAAAAAAGACGAGAAATTTAACTCAACTGAGAAATATTTCAATATAAATATCAGTAATATTTTTTGGCGAGAATATTTCGGTCTAAATAATCACTATTTTAATTAACAATCTACAGAATTAGAATGACTGATTATCAAACAAAATAAAGATCACTTATACCTTATATGAAATGCGTAGTATTCTCATTTACATCATAGATATGCTTAAGAAATGAACTTTGACTTAAAGGGCATCGGGAGCGTCACTATCTCAGCGACCTCGAAATCTATAGATTAGACACTAATGGCTGTTGTTTCCGGTCATTTTTACACACACAGATATATATATATATATATATATATATATATATATATATATATATATATATATATATATATATATATATATATATATATATATATATATATATATATATATATATATATATATATATATATATATATATATATATATATATATATATATTATTATACTATATTATAATTTATATATATATTTTGACGTATGGGGCCTTGGCTTATGAGTTATTTACTGGATTAACGTAATTAATAAGGCCCTGCATGACAAGGACACATGTTACCTGTCAATTGAAGCTACAAATTAACCTCCAAGACAGTTGTTATAAATGAAATAAGGTTGCCAGTCGAGAGAACCCTCGACACAAAGAATATACAGTAACTAAGGACTTTACATTAACCGTCGCCCGACTTCGGACGCAGTCAATTTCCTATTCGTTAATATGGTTTTAAAAACACAACGGGCTCTTCCGAACAATGGATTCGAGACACAGGGCTGCATAAAAAATGTAAGATGACTTGCTTAACCCTCCCTAATTCCTAGTTAATTCACTGGAATAGTTGAATGTCCCTAAAACAACATAACTTATGCTTAATCTAGACTTTGCAAAAGCACATTGTGGCTTTGTTATCTATATGGTGGCAGAAGAATGAAACAAAGGGAAACTGGAAATACAGGAAAAGAGGCTAATAAACTGATTAAGTTTTGAACAAAACTCAGACTTACCGTGGATGACTAGTTGTTTGCGCATACAATGGACGATCGGAAGTCTTGATAATAGCAGTCTTCCCAATTCACTAATAGATATAGACGAAGAGACAAAGGGCCGAAGAGCCGGCAGAGCTGACGTGCTCCACCTGCGATAGTTAAGCTCTCTCTGTTGACCTCGCTAGGTCAGACACAAAGGATCGGCGTTCATGCCTTCAGGGTCTGAAATTTTGTCAAAACATCGCCGAACAGAACAGGTAAAAGAAAGCTTAAGACCACCTTCCATAGAGGTTAATTGTGGAAACTTTTTCTATGGGGCTAAGTCCCTAATACTACCTCCTTGCTATGAACAGACATTAAATTTTTGAATTGCCTACGCGAACCCGGCCGATACAGCTGTGTTCTCCCGCCTTGGTCAGAATGATATTCTAC
Organism: Macrobrachium rosenbergii; assembly: GCF_040412425.1. Classification (NCBI taxonomy): domain Eukaryota; kingdom Metazoa; phylum Arthropoda; class Malacostraca; order Decapoda; family Palaemonidae; genus Macrobrachium; species Macrobrachium rosenbergii. The sequence goes on from NC_089786.1 coordinate 29,970,439, forward strand.
AAATAAATTCATAGAGGGAGAACAGCGGAATATTTATAAAAATATATATATTGCAAAATGACTCATTTCTTTGTGAACAAAAGGAAAAAAAAAAATTCGGAAGAAGTAATTTTAAACAAGTGCCCAAAACGGGGATTTTCAGTGCTTTCTCAAAGGGGCCAATTAACCCCTAGACTGAGATAACACAGTAGCCACAAATAGCATCCTAAATATTTAAGTAATTTAAAAAATATATAAATATCCTGCATAAAAATTCAGGGATCAGTTTCACAGCAGTAAAGCAGGGTCTAAGTGCATTTAATTATAGTAATATAATATTTGTACTTGGTTGCTAATCATATACCAGAGTAGCAAGTTTTATGTAACGCATCGAATTTTACGGTACACACACACACACACACACACACGCGCACACGCACACACACACACACACACACACACACACACACACACACACACACATATATATATATATATATATATATATATATATATATATATATATATATATATATATATATATATATATATATATATATATATATATATATATATGAGAAAATCAAAGTGATGACAATAAATATGAAATGAGTCTTATGCTACAAATTATTTTGTGAGCCCCAAGAGAAATTACGAGTTATGCTCAGGAAAATCCATTTACTATGTGCTGTATTTTAAACAAAGACAAGTAAAAGAAGGGAGTATGAAATAAAAATGGTACTTGTGAAATTAACGATTTCAAGGATATCCATAGATCTCATTCGGTCATGTTCCAAGATGTAAGACACTTCTAAGACTTGAGAAGTTGAGAGTCCTTGGCAAATGACATCATCGTTCTGGTTCGGACATTTGAAGTTTTGAATCTTCGGACTTTCGACTGTAACATCGTTCTGGGCGGTAGACTTTTAACTGGAGTTCGCTAAGCAATCCTTTTTTTTTCCCCAGGGGTGACAACCATGGCATATTCAATTCCTCCTTAATTTGTCGTAGCGTAATTGGTCCTATTGTGAAGTTTTTACGAAAAAACTGTTTATCACGTGACTAAATTACAGTTGGAGCTTGAGATTTCCATCGATTGTTGTCACGTCGTTGTTATAATAAACCCTGGGCTTCTGTAAGGTAACACTGGAACTTTACTATATTATATTGCTAATATTGTATATTTATTGTGGGGATTTTCGAACTTTACCGCGTGTTTAGTCTCGTACAAATCTTTGGCAGTCATAACTATTTACAAGATTTAGAGTAAGTTACGCACAGCTCTAAAGCTTTGTCTTTTCAGGATGTTTTCGGTACTAGTTTGACTTGAGTTCCTGTTCTAACGGTAAAGCTTCACTCATGATAAAGCTGCACTTTAGCAACAGGTATGTAGGAGGTATTTCTTTCCGCCATGTTTAGTTTTAAGACATTTTTTTCATAAAATATTTTTGTCATTTACTTTCAAATCTTTATAAATTTAGTTTTAATTTTTAATTTTTTGCAGTAAATTTACTTTCAATCTTTTAAATAGATTTACTTTTTTTTTAATTTTCATAAATTTACTTTTTTAATTTGTCATGAATTTACTTTTTTAATGTCATAAATTAATTTTTTTAATTTCCATAAATTACTTTTTTTAATTTTTTTAATAAATATACTTTTATAATTTGTATATACTGTTCTTGAACAACTTCACCTGATCCTCTACCCCTTTAGGGACGGCGCCCCTGGAGGGGTGGGGGAGTCCCCATGTTCTGCTTAGCAGGTCGTATGACCAACTATGCAGGTTCTTGGGTGTTTTTGAATAATAAGCTAACTAATTAAACTTTCTTTCAGGTGGTAAGTACAGACTTAATCTATTGTTTAGTTTCCTTGTAAGTTCAGATAGGTATTAGGCGTTTAAATGTGCTTGGCTACCTCCCACTCGGTTAAGTTTGCAGAAGCTCCCTAAGGTTGGAGAAAATTAAAAATATTTATGCCATCAAACGGCAATATTCAGCATCAAAAATTAAATTTATGTACAGGCCTGGAGTCTTGGTATGTTTTAATTTAGAATTTAACTTTCTGAAAATGGATTAAGTTTGTGGTCAGGTTAAGTCAGATAAGTTTCGTCAATATTCATAAAGGTTTCGCCCGAATTAACATTCTTAAGCGTAAAGGTGGCGTTACACTTAATGAGAATTTTCAGAAGATTCTAACTTGGTATTTCCTTTCTCGCAACGGGAAAATTCTGGGGTTCTAGGGCAACTGATACCAGGACTACTCGTCACCGTAAAACTCATATCGGACAACTCGTGCCTGGACAATTGATATAATTATAGGACAACTGATATGTAGACAACTCATTACAGGTATATAAGTATTTAAACTTAAAAAAGATAACGTACTTAAAAACATAACCTACTTAAAAATAGTTGTTAATAAAGTAAATAGGCATGTTTTTAGTTCATATGGGTATGTGATCATTCAACTCGTTAATTATTGACTAGCATCCTTTTAATTGCATGGTTCATGCTAGTTACTGTTCGTCCAGCAAAGAACTCACAAAGGGTCGTCATAGCTTTTCAACGAAATTGTTTAATTTTTATATTTTGTACTTGTCAAATCAGGTGGTGTTGTACTTGTCATCTTTTCAACTGTTTTATAATATTCTTTAGCCCTCACAATGCCATATTATATAAAATCTCAGCGAGGAGCTAATAAGTTTGCGGATGATAACTATGTATTTAATTTTCACGGACAGAATGCAGATATATCAAGCAAAGTACGGTAATGTGAAGCAAAGATGTGCAGAGCGCGCGTTTAAACAATGGCTGAGGAGGACCTATTAGAAATAGTATCTTCAACAGGGGAACACTTTCACGACGCTGATGTGAATAAAGTTAAATCGAGAATTGTCCTCGGTTCTATAAAATCCGAAGTCTTGTCTTCACAAGAGCCCGCGAAAATTGTGATTGCAACAGAATGTTGTTCTCTACAGGATGAGGCGTTGGCTGGACGGCCAGCAACAGTCGTTTATCACGAAGTATTCGTCGGTGACGACAGCAGAATAGTTGTGCTCCCCCAGAAAGATAAGGTTTTGATATCCCGGTATTGTACTGCAAACTTGAATCAGGGAACCATTTTTGAAATGTGATACTACTGTATAGTCTTTTTTTTTTTTTTTTTTTTTTTTTTTTTTTTTACCTGGCAAACTTGCACTTAGCTGCTTGCCGCTGATTGGATGGACGTCCTGTTGTCCGAATCTGTTTTGCTTTCAAACTGTTTCATAATTGTGATTATACGGTCATAGAGCGAGTTAAGAGCTAGGTTATGTAATGTTATGTAAATACCAGTTGTAATAAATGTAAGTATTAAGAACTTGCAAACCGAAATATTATGTATATTTAACAATTATGAAACGTCACTTACCGGAGACATAGACTAGAAAAATGTTTCAAACGCATGAACTTTGTTTAATTTTTGGCTAGATTTTTAGCGAAATCATGCCATTAGTGGTTTGGAAATAAACAAAATGTGTTTATTGTGCATTTCTGAAGGTTCTATAACGCCTAAGAACAAAAAAATATCGTAGAAATTTAAGCATGGCGGAGAAGTTGAGGAGGTGGAGTTGTGGGGGGAACAGCCAGTGAGTTGTCGTTTGCACACACCACTTACAGCCAGAATTATTCAGCTTAGAATCGGCTATCGAGGAGGTGCCTCACGATCTATTTCACCTATTTCAGCCATGGCCACAAGAGACGATACAGATCAAAGCACACATGAAGGAACTCCAAACACCAAGCAAACACATACCCGAAAATCTCTAGTTGAAGAACAGTCAATTTACTGAAATTTTATATAGCAGAGAGTAGCACACTAGCTAGAAAAAAAAGTATTCATAAATTCAATGCATACTCAATTTGCCTTTATACATAAACTAAAATATTAATGGCATTCCGTCTGCAGTATTTTTGAAGTGAAAAAAATTAGCATTATCATGTTTAATATAAACATCTTAATGATTACTTTAGGAACACAAGAACACCACAGCCCAGATTTGAACCTCCCGCTGAAAGTAGGTCAAAATTGTGTCAACCCTGTGGCTGTTCCTCCCACAACTCCACCTCCTTAACCTCGCCAAGCTCAAATTTCTAGGATAATTTTTTTAACTTTTGCGTTATAGAACCTTCAGCAATGTACAATAAATACGTTTTGGTTATTTCCAAACCATTAATGACAAGATTGCGCAAAAAATCTAGCTGGAAATTAAACATTAAAGTTCATGCGTTTGAAACATAATTCTAGTCTACGGCTTCGGTAAATGTTTTCATAATTGTTAGATATATATAATATTTCGGTATGTAAGTTCTTAATACTTACGTTTATTACAACTGGTATTTACAAAACATTACATAACTTAGCTCTTAACTCGCTCTATGACCGCATAATCACAATTCTGAAACTCTGAAAACAAAACTGAGAGATTAGGACAACAGGACGTCCATCCAGTCAGCGGCAAGCAGCTAAGTGGAAGTTTGCCAGGTAAAAAAAAAAAAAAAAAAAGAGACTATGGCGTAGAAAGTGAGGAAAGAATGCCAATTTTCGCCTCATCAGCAGGGCTGGATGATCTTGTTAAATTCGTGATTGGACTGGCGTTGGCATATATTTAAAATTTCTCCATCCATATATTACCAGTTATATACTATACAATCAGCATTCAAATAAGTAATTTGAATGTACTGTACCTCGTGTTTTCGCCTTGTTACCCAACAAACGGCAATCAGCTTATGATCGGTTGTTTTCTCAGTTGGTTACTCTTCGCCCTGTTCTTCTCTCTAAAAGGTGTATGACGGACTTCGAAAGAGACCCCATGAATTGCCTGACATAAGAGGCAACTGGTTGTCTATTTCCTTCTCCAAACCTCCACCGAAAAGTTATTTGTCGAGCTAGGTCATAGAGATGAAGTATTTCGTCTAGAGACAGTGCTTTACAGCACTTGCTTTTTCACCAGTGACTGATGTTATTGTTGCATAAGAACTGTCAGACGACGGTAGTTTGCAACAAGAATTTGTCGTATTTTGAAGTGACTTACATAGGACCCGAAAGAATAAGAGGCTCTAGAAGACGACGTCTGGCTTCACTATTTCCAGTTGAAACATGGAATATTTCAGAGATCAACTGGCGTGACTAGAACTATTTAATAAGCATTGAAGGTTTTCATAATGCCTTACAAAATTCAATTTCACGTTAACATCCCATTATCTGGAAGTTAATAAATACACTAAAGTGGGAGGCGATTTTGACGCAGAATAAGAAAATTGGTTTGTAACGAGAAGTGCAAATAACTTCAAAATAGGTTTACTAAGAGTGCAACAAGCGACTGGTATTTTGACTTGAAAAGCATGATCCTTGCCAGAAAATCAATGTCTTAAAAGCTGTGTCATTATGTACTAAACTTTAGTAAATTCTTTTTATGTTTGGTCTTTAATGTTTTTAGTTTTCATTTTCCTCCAAAAAAATGTCTTTTAATATTTGATTCTTTCTTGATTTGTCTTTCAAAATTAAATCGTTATCACTTTAAACCTGTTATGAGTTGTACTATATATCAGTTTTCCTGGGATGAGTTTTCCTGGAATGAATTGCCGTTGCACGGATTCCTGGTTATGAGTGTTATAGGAAGCTCCCTAAATGTACGGGTCATTTACGATAATAGGGCTTGCTTACGCAATAGCTAATCTCTTGAAAATCATCAAAACCATACAAACTTTTTCCCAGACAGAGATTAAGTCCAGAGTAATGTGTGGATTTCTGCTGCTGTTAGCAGATGGGATTAGTTTTATGAAGTTTGTAAGTAACTTAAAGCTCCTGTTAACAGACAACACGAAAGCAATTCTTTGTTCATCTGAGAGTATGGAAATGCCAAGGCATGGATATTTTTTGCATTGAATAATTGGAATATCTGTTTACTCTGAGCGGGGTGTAGTCAAGTCCTTTGACCGGTATGCTGGTTAGTTTTCATACTATTAGGTTAATCGTAGCATAAGCAGTGTATTTATGATGCCATCTTCTAACATTGAGGTTGTATGTTGCTCTATGAATACAGGTAACGAGTTTGTTACTCTATAAACACAGACAATTAGTTCATTACCCAATGAACATAGGCGATAGGTTTGTTACCCATGAACACAGGTACTGAGTTTATTACTCTATGAATGCAGGCACTGAGTTTGCTACTCTGCGAACACAGGCAATGAGTTTGTTACCCTGTGAACACAAGTGATGAATTTATCACTCTGTGAACACAGGCAAGAAGTTTGTTACTCTGTGAAAACAGGCAATGTGTTTGTTACTCTGTGAACACAGGCAATAATTTGTTACTCTGTGAATACAGGCGACGTGTTTATTACTCTATGAATACAGGCAATGGGGTTGTTACTCTGTGAACATAGGCAATGAGTTTGTTACTCTGTGAACACAGGCAATAATTTGTTACTCTTTGAATCAAGGCAATAATTTGTTACTCTTTGAATCAAGGCAAAGAGTTTATTACTCTGTGAACAGAGGCAATGAGTTTCTTACTCTGTGAACACAGGCAATGAGTTGTTACTCTGTGAACGCAGGCAATGAGTTTGTTACTCTGTGAACACAGGCAGTGCATTTGTTAATCTGTGAACACAGGCAATGAGTTTGTTACTCTATGAGCACAGGCAATGAGTGTGTTACTCTGTGAACACAGGCAATGAGTTTGTTGTATGAGCACAAGCAATGAGTTTTTCTCAATGAGTTTTAATCTATGAAAACAAGCAATGAGTTCGTTATTCATAAACACAGACAATAAGTTTGATACTTGTGCACAAGTAATGAGTTTGGAAGTTACTCTTGAACACTGGCAAAGAGTTTGTAATGTTACTCATGAACACTGGCAATAGTTTTGTGATGTTACCCACAAATCCTGGCAGTAGTTTTGTGATGCCATCCATGAACGTGGACAATGAATTTACTTTCCATGAACCCTATCAAATGTGTTTTATGGCCTGTCCACACTAGCGGGCGTGCCCGTCGGACACTTCCAGCTGTTCATATTTTCTCTCGCTTTTGAAGCAGTGTTACCAGACAATCGCATCGTTCTGGCTCCATACTCAGTCGGTCAGTATAATGGAACGGGTAATGGGAACAGTGTTTGCCTGTCGGGCAGTGCCTGCTAGTGTGGATAAGGCTTTAGGCTATCCTTGAACACAGACAGTGAGTAAATGGTACTATCGGAACAATGATTACGATGCTGTTCATGATCACGAGGCACTGAGTCATTCATACTATCCTTGAATAAGGGCAGTGCTTTGTGGGGCTGGTCATATCATAAGCGGGAACTGTGATGCTTCCTTGAACAGTGCGTTGTGGAACTGTTCATGAACACAGGCAGTGAGTTTGGGATGCTATCCATAATAAAGGCATGAGTTTCCAGTGGTATGTGAAACACACGTTAACATAGATAATGGGGTTGTGAAGATATTATCAGACAAGTTGGATGCAATTGTTGGTACTCATTAGTGAATGCGATGCTGTAATGAATGTCAGTGTTCGTCAAGCTATCCATGGCAATCAGGAATGTTTAAAAGGTCATCAGGCAGTCAGGGCATGTACCAATATACATTTTTAATACAGTATACTAAGGTAGTAGCTGTTGAGTCTTTTTGATAATGATTAGTGGCAAAACTGATCTATGATGCAATCATTTCTTCCCTAACAAGAATTCACGTACACAACTTCGTTGCTTTATTTTAAAGTTCAGCGGTTTCATTAACTTTTACCTGAATTCTTGAAATATCAAAGATATCTTTTTTTAAGAATATTACTTTAATCATAGTGTGTGGGTTATCATAATTTTGATTTTGGTGATTTTCAGAATAGTACATTTTCTATGTATTAATACACACGTTTTGTTTGGGTGGTTTCGACGTATGGCGAAAATTTCAACTTTAAATGGCGTCAGAAGCAGAGCAGCATTGTAAAATATAAATGTTTGTTATACAGTCTCGATGCATAATTATTGCATAAAATGTACGAGATATTCTTAATCCATACGGAGTTGCCGAGTAATTACCTTAAGAATATTTTCTGCTGCCATTGTTTTTCTGTCAGAGGTCACAACTTGCTGGAGGAACCAGAATTCAAGAAAACGTGCAGGCATGGGCGGATTTGCGAACCTTTCCTTATTAGGCTAATATTTATAGGGATCCAAGATGTCCACAAAATAGATGTAGGCTTCTATTCATTTAATTTCTAAATTTTCCATGCTGCATTTCCTGGATATGGGGCTAAACTGTATCCGGTTGCAAAGCTTTTGCTAAAGGACATAATGAGGTTACCTTAAATTGCAACTACCTCCAGGTCACCCTTGGGAAAGGTGTAGTACCTGTAAACCTCCCTTGCTAGGGTACAGCTCCACTGCCTTGTGGATAAACTTTTTAGTTAAAGGCTAAGGAGAAGGAAAACTCCCAATTTAAAACCCCTACTGCCTTGTATGGTCAACCTTTTTAGGTAAAGGCTAGGTCTATGGCTTATAACCATAGCATGGAAGAGAACTGGAGACCTCACCATGTATAACCTCCAAGAATAATCATGGCTACGTCACAAAGAAGATTACAGGTGAACGGCGTTAGTGGGAACTATCAGAATGGATGATGTGGTTGTCTCGCCCGGTCAAACTAGTCATGTGGTGCAGGTTGCATTTGACCATCATCAAGCTACTGCCCCAAAAAGAAAAGAAAGAAATGTAATAACAACCCAAAGACAACAGAAAACAAGGAAAATAAGGATAGCTACTTGGAATGTTAGAACATTATATCAGGCTGGAAAGAAAATGAATGTAGAGAGAGAAATGGAAAGAATGAAGCTACAAGTATTAGGGCTTAGTGAGGTTAGATGGCCAGGAGTGGGATGTTCTCCAACTTCAACAGGAGGAACCTTCATATACGCGGGAGGCCAGAGTGCTGAGAGAGGTGTTGGTATGATTCTAGACAAATCTGTGAAACCATGTTTGATAGGCTATTGGGCTGTATCTGACAGGATTTTGTTGGTGTGTATAAAGGCCACACCATTCAATATATGCATAATACAAGTATATGCACCTACATCTGAACATGATGAAGAGGATGTTGATCAATTTTATCTAGAGTTAAATCAGGCAAGAGAGCAGTGCAAAGAGCATGAAGTAATTATGGTTATTGGTGACCTCAATGTGAAGGTGGGACAAGGAAGAACAGCGGATATTGTTGGGCCTTTTGGATTAGGTAGAAGAAATGAGAGAGGAAACAGATTTGTAGACTGGTGCTTAGAGAGAGAACAGATTATATCAAACACCTGGTTTAAGCACCACCCAAGACATCTCTGGACATGGAAAAGCCCTGGTGACAGAGTTAGAAACCAAATAGACTTTCTAACCATCAATAAAAGATTTAGGAACTCTGTCAAGCAAGTGAAAACCTACCCTGGAGCCGATTGTAATAGTGACCATGTACCAGTTGTAGCAACAGCGATGGTGAAGTTGAAAAATCAGAGGAAGAGTACACCTAAATCAAAGAGGCAACTGAAATTATTGAAAACAGAGGAAATGAAGAACCAATATAATATAATTGTAAGAAATAGATATGACCAGCTTAAGGAGGAAGGTCCAGTGCTCCAACATCCTCAGCAAAAGTGGCAAAATATGGAAAATGCAATAAGAGAAGGTAATGAAATAATACCAACAACAGAAAGGAGAGCTCGGAGAGAATGGATGACAGAAGATATCTTGATAAAGATGGATGAAAGAAGGTAACAGAAGGGTAAAAATGAAGATAAATATAGAGCTCTGGATAGAACTATTAAGAGGGAATGCACAAGGCAAAGGAGAAATGGATGGATGAGATTTGTGAGGAGGTAGAAGATTTGGATAAAAGGGATGAACGGAGAAAGTATGATAAGGTGAAAGAAATTACTTTTAAAAAGAAGAGAAGTATCAGCACTGGTATCAAAAAAGCGGATGGAACCATAGTAATGGAGTCAAAAGAAATATTGGAAAGATGGACGGAATATATTGGAGAATTGTTTGATGATGATAGAATAGAACATCTAGACTTCAATGACAACGGAGAGGGACCAAGTATAATCAGATCAGAGATAGAGGCATCTTTAAAACAAATGAAAAGCGATAAAGCAACAGGTGATGATGGAATAGCAGCAGAGATGTTGGTAGCTCTGGGAGAATACATCATTGATATATTAATGGAAATAGTGGAAGGAATATATGAAGATGGAGAGCCTGCAACACAGATGTACAAATCAACATTTATCACAATGCCAAAAATACCAGGAACACTTGAGTGCAATAAACACCGGACTATCAGTATCATATTAAGGGTTGTTTTGAATAGAATAAGAAATAAGATACTCCCAGAGATTGGCAATGAACAGTGTGGTTTTATGAGAGATAAAGGGACAAGAAATGCAATTTTTATTTTGAGAATGTTGATGGAGAGAGCAATAGAAGTGAAAAAGATCTATATATTTGTTTTGTTGACTATGAAGAGGCTTTTGATCGGGTTAGACATGTAGACCTTATAAGGATATTGGAACAGATAAATATCGATGGGAAAGATCTAAGATTGATAAAGAATTTATATTGGAATCAAGAGGCATCAGTGAAAGTAGAAAATGACGAATCAGAGACTCGGCACATCAAAGAGGTGTAAGACAGGGTTGTGTGTTATCACCTGATCTCTTCAATTTATATAGTGAAATGATAATGAGAGATCTCAGAGATATGGAAGGAATTAAGGTTGGAGGAGTCAATATTAATAATATCAGATATGCTGATGATGCAGCACTTGTTGCAGACTATCATGATAAACTTCAAGCTTTAGTCAGTACTTTACACGAGTCAAGCAGAGAAAGAGGCCTGTCAATAAATATTAAGAAAACAGAAGTTATGGTTATCTCCAAAGATGAAATCCCCCCAAGAACAGATATAAGAATTAATGCTGAAACAGTTAAACAAACCGATAGTTTTAATTATTTAGGATGCACTGTCACAAGTGATGGAAAATGCGAAAAAGAGATCAGGAAGAGAATATCCATGGCAAAAGATGCATTTGGTAAGATAAAGAAATTAGTCACCAACTCAAAAATATCGATGAATCCTAGGAAAAGATTCGTGAAATGTTTTGTTTGGTCTGTATTGTTGTATGGCTGTGAAACTTGGACCTTGAGGAAGGCAGATGAGGAGAGGTTACAGGTTGCAGAAATGTGGTTTTGGAGAAGGATGCTGAAAATATCATGGACAGAAATGAAAACTAATGAGCAGGTATTAGAGAGAGTAGGCATTGAGAGAGAACTTTTGGCTTCAGTGAGAGGTAGACAAATCCGGTTTGTGGGTCACATAGTGAGAAGACAAGAACTAGAGCATCTCTCTCTCACTGGTAAAATCAATGGAAGTAAGCCAAGAGGAAGACCTAGACAAAAATATATGGATGGATTGATGAGAATGACTGGAGGAAGAATGTCTGCTGCTCAGTTGCTGCAGAGAGCCGGAAATAGAGAGGAGTGGCGAGCCATGATTGCCGACGTCCTTGGGGATATGGAACCTGGATGATGATGATGATGATTTTTCATTAAAATTCTGATATGTTTGTAAGTCAGGTTCCTCAGATATTCTGCATTCGTAAACCCACCATTTATCTGTGTATTATATATATTTTTTTGTTAATACAATGGGTCTTTAGTTTTCAGTTCTTGTGGAATCTGGTTTATCATCCATGTAATTAAGATGTTCAAGGTAAAAACTACTTAATTTAGAAATATACCAGACTGTTTAACAATATTCACGTGTGAGTGAATACACAGGTGAGAGGCCTATATCAAATCTTAAACGTAAGCAAATTAATGAAAGCCACCTTCATGGAATTGTTGAAAATTCCATTTGTTCAACACTTATAGTGGAAATGTTGTTTGGATATTGGTTGTGACGACTCATATGCCCTTAGCTAATTTGTGGGACAACGAGCTGAAATCTGACTCCATACTAACGAATAAATGTACATTAAATGTTTTGGAAGCAAAACAGATTATGTAAATCACGTGATTTTACTACTTGAGAATAATGTGTAATCAGAAGGCAAAATTAAGTATCAAATTATTTGTTTCATGGAGCTAATACAAAGAAATTATTTCCATTCATTGGTATGAATATTTGATAATGTGATGGTCAGCTACTCTTCCATGACAAAGGTCTTAAGCTACGTGGCTAGATATAACGCACGTGAAAAGAATTTTAAAGTTATACATAATAAAAAAAAAAAATCTGAAATAATGAAGTTAAGGCTCATGGTAAAATATAAAGTAGAATTTAAAGCAGGTGAAAAGCATTTTAGGTTATGGATTATAAAAAAATATGTAGAAATACTGAAGTTGAATTCTTGTTAAAGTATTGCGCGACGTTTTCAATGGGGTTAAAGAGTTTCTTTTACCAAAAACATTTAATAATTTGTTCTAGTGATTTCCGTTTAATAGGTCACTTCGATTCTGAATAACCTCATAGGTCACAGCACTTTCATTTTTTGCGAAATTTCGTTTCCCATTCAATGAAATAAGTCACTGCTGTGCATTTCGGGGCGTGTCTAATAGATTCTCGTCGATAAAAAATCTTGACAAAGCATGGGATATGGGTCGTATTTTGGAAATAGCTATATGAAGCCACAGCCTAACTGGAAGATATATGCAGTGATGTCTAATGTGCATATTTAAGGAAGTTATCAGAGGAAATAAAAGGAATTTAAATGGAAACTTGGATAAATTTAGTAAGCTCCCAGAGAGAGGCTAGTTGTGACGTAAACTATAACATCAGACGTAATAGCGGGGTCCCAGTAGTATGATACTGATCATAGAAACAAATATTTGACCCTCTTGTACAATAAGCAATGCCTCGAGTAGGATATGCGATAACTATCGAAATTTTATTTTCTCTATTTTCATCAAAAGTTCTTCAGTTACGGTCTGTTCAAAGCAGAAGACCATCATTCACACAAGGCTGTATTAATCTTAAACAAGCAACAGCATATCCTTTCACATAATTTTATATTACAGTATTTTTTTTTTATTTCATATTTCCCTCAGTTTCAATAAAGTTCAGCATAATCAATGGATTACTGGAGTATAGAAATTAGGGCATAGCCCAAGCGCTTGGACTATGAGTCACGAGTATCATGCAGCACTGCAATGTAGTTATGATTATGAATATATATATATATATATATATATATATATATATATATATATATATATATATATATATATATATATATATATATATAATGTAAATTTAGTAATCAAAATTACTGAAAATTTAAATAATGGGTAATTTCATATCCATACAAAATAAATGAACAGATAAAACCGGTAATACATAGACTCACTGATAACTACTCAACAACCCTACAACAAACATTAATGTCAGTTTCAAGTAAATGAATCGAGCGTATAAAAACGACAAAACTGACACAGAGGCACACAAATAAAATAATGAAGGGGGGAGGTTAGTGTGCTATACCAAGCACTGTGGATTTATTATGTTACTGATCATGCATTAAGGAAGTGTAGGTTAGAACACTTGCGTTGTGCTACGTTCATTTAGCAGGACTAAGCAGGTACACGTGAACCGGAACTTTTGAGGAGACAATATGAAACAACAGAAACTCTGGGGTAACAATGATTTTCACAAGGTATTACTGTAATACTTGGTGCACATTTCAAGTTAAAGGAAACGTGAATTGCGCCGTGGAACTGTATTACACAATTAATATTCTCATTTGATGCCCGTCCCCTTATTGTACTCTACTTAGAGACATGACTCGTCGAAAAGATGAGAGAGAGAGAGAGAGAGAGAGAGAGAGAGAGAGAGAGAGAGAGAGAGAGAGAGAGGAGAGGGGGATGTTGGGTAGGTGTTTGAGTGTGTGAAACAATAAAAGAGTTCCATATCCTACTACTGATACCAAAATCTAAGTCTTCATTCATTAAGTGAATGGGCGGGTGTCTAATGAAGTACGTCATACTACAGTATCAATGAGTGGGAGGGCCTTTAGTAATGACGCTTTACTAGTCTCTATCTACGAGCCTGCGGGATTTAGCTAAGTTTCCCTTTAAATTTCTTTGATTTGCTGTAATAAGTGCCTTAATTATCAACATTAGACTTCACTGCATATTTTTGTCAGTTAGGCTACGGCTTCAAATAGCTGTTTCCAAAATACGATCCATATCCGATGCTTTGGTAAGATTTTATCGACGAAAATCAATTAGACGCGGCCTTGAAATGCACAGTAGTTTAGGGTAATGAACAATTTTTAACAGCTATCCATGAAACCCCCGCAGGGTTGTAGTGCCGTCAGTGCACCTCATGCAGTGCACTGTAGGCATTACTTAAGGCTCTTTGCAGTGTCCCTTTGTCCCCTAGCTACAACCCATTTCATTCCTTTTACTGCACCTATGTTTGTGTTCTCTTATATCTTTCTTTCTACCCTCTCCTATCAACTGTTTCATAGTGCAACTGCGAGGTCTTTCTCCTGTTACACCTTTCAAACTTTTCTACTCTCAATTTTCCCTTTCAACACTGAATTACCTCATAGATCTCAACGCTTGGCCTGAGACTTAAATGCCATATTCTATTCCATTCTATCCATGAAACCATTTAAAGACTAATAATTCTCAAAGAAGTATTCCTTAGTATAACCAGACCACTGAGCTGATTAACAGCTCTCCTAGGGCTGGCCCGAAGACTGGTTGTTTAGGATAGTAACTATAACGGCTACTAATGGCTTAGTGAGTTTGTGAATCTGACACCGAATAGGAGATAAATGAGACAATAGTCGAACTTAGTAATCAAAGACATTAGGAGGATTTTAACATGACTGCCGTTAGATATGGAGTGTTTCATTTGGATCTATCATATGAAATGATACTTGTGTTAATGGGTCTTTTTAATCGCTACCATTTCTGCTTATTACGGAAATGAAAATTGTGAACTACTGTAGTTATTTGTAAATTAGTGAATGAAGTAAAATACAGGCTATAAAAAAAACTATTAGCACATAGGCCCCATATTTTACCAATGAACTCACAATAAGGTTTTTAATAAACTGGTTGCTCTAGAACAGAATGTTGTGGTAACGTGGTATTACCTTTTAAATACGTTTAGTTAATTGTAAAGAAACGAATCTGGTAAACTGGTACCAGTCACGAGCACTAGGCATTATAGTGAAAGACGTAACTCTAAAATTATGGAGGTTACTTAACAGGATGATTGTTTTATTTTACTTGGAAAAAGGTAAAAGCCACCAAGGATTTCTTTACAAAGACACATCTCGGGATGCTGCTAAGTCTGGTTTTACGCAAATCGTGCTGTCATTTAATATGGGTCTTGCTATAAAGACCAATAGATTGGCTAAGTGAGCTTCATCGTAACTGAACGTTCTTGGAGGGGAAAAGCCGGAAGGGAAAGAAAGAGTTGAGGAATTGGAACTGGAACATAGAATTTAGGCCGAAAGCCTAGCGCTGGGACCTATGAGGTCATTCAGCGCTGAAAGGGAAATTGACAGTAAGAAGGTTTAAAAATGTAACATGAGGAAAACGTTGCAGCTGCACCGTGAAGAGGGTAGAAAGTCAGATGGAAGACAGAGAATATGAAGGGAGTTAGAGAAGAAGGAATGAAAAGGGTTGCAATAAGAGCCGAAGGGACGCTGCAAAGAACCTTAAGTAATGCCTACAGTGCACCACGTGAGGTGCACTGACGGCAATACCCACCTACGGGAGAATTGAGGAATTACTTAAGGTGAGGATGGCAGACTCAATAAAGAATTGTTTAGGCCGAGGAGGATACACCAGAAGTTAGGACGAGGAAGTGAGTCGCAAAAACAAATTGCTTAGGCCGAGGTATAGCATCGACAAATATTAATCCTTGCCCCAGCTACAACCCTTGTCATTCCTTTCACTGTACCTCTGTTCATGTTCCCTTTCTTCCATCCTACTTTCCACTCTCTCCTAACAATTGTTTCATAGTGCAACTACTAAGTTTTCCTTCTGTTATACCTTTCAAACCTTCTTACTAACTGTCAATTTCTCTTTCAGCGCTGAACGACCTCATAGGTCCCAGGGCTTGGCATTTGGCCTAAATTCTATTACCTTATCTAAGGCATTAAGGCCTTGTCCACACGATGGGTTATCGACCGGCTGCGTTGGCCCTTCAACCGGCTCCATCCCCCTTAGCATAAAAGTCATGTCCAAACTTGCTTGTAGGTCTACTGAATTGTTATCTTGTTGGGGAGTAGGCAATGAGTGGTAGCCATGCACGATAAAAAAAAAAAAAACAGCCACGTGCATGCTATTAATCGTTGATGTGTAAAACATCATGAACAGAGTGCATAAAATTTTAGCCTATGTAAACAATGTGGTATACAATAAACAATGGAAAGCCTTGTGATTAAATACTATATATATATATATATATATATATATATATATATATATATATATATATATATATATATATATATATATATATATATATATATATATATATATATATATATATAATTATATGTATATTGCTACAAATGTCTAAGGGATACTTACTTGACTCTGGGCGGCAACAGATGAACGCAGGGTGTTCCTTACATTATCGAGAAATCTACTGTGTTTATTATACATCTGATACAATATTAGGACAACTTTATAGACAAACAACTGGAAATCTGTGGCTTAGGGCCTTCTTCATGTGAGGAAAAATTATGTATACTCAAGGGTTCTCCTAACTAATTATATTTACATAACAACACAGAACAGAAGAATGATGAATTACTGGGCAGGTAATAATAACGACCTGCTAAATGAATGAATCCTGCACATAATATATATTCTACACTGATGACGTCTTCATACCAGGAAACATCGCAATGGGGGTAGAAGGTGGACTGCACATGGACAGAGCCGAGTGATTCCACAATCAGGGCCTATCTGCAATAAATGCAAGATGGTTACTTGCATGATTAATAAGAAGCTTAAAGGGAACTGAGGGAATGCACAGATGATGACAAATAACTCAGTTCAACAGTAAATGCATAATTACATTAATGCTATATGCTCCAACACAAACTACTGAAGGTGATCGCACAATGAAAAATAAATG
Source organism: Macrobrachium rosenbergii (assembly GCF_040412425.1). Classification (NCBI taxonomy): domain Eukaryota; kingdom Metazoa; phylum Arthropoda; class Malacostraca; order Decapoda; family Palaemonidae; genus Macrobrachium; species Macrobrachium rosenbergii. The sequence continues at coordinate 29,987,609 of NC_089786.1, forward strand.
GAAATCTGACAGAGAAATAGCAGGAATCGTGACCAACTAAGTAACCTTATTCCGGTGTATTACCTTCGTCAAGATGACGGTGTCCTCATTCGATAGGGTGCTGGAGATGAAGGAGGGAATAGGCCACATGGCATCAGGTAAACCTCGTGGAAGGTTAACATGGCGGGCGGCGCCGACTTTTTCTTTTTTGGCTCCTCCTTTGCAACTGTTTGACGCCAAGAAGGTATGACAGTCACCTGGAAACAAGGCCTTAGGCAGTCATTTGAACAGAAAGAAGGGTTAGGCTTAACCATTTTGGGGAATGAAGGAGAGTTTATGAAGGGGCAAGAGGAAACCCACAGTTTTAGTAATCAAAACCATTGAAATGAATTTTATTTCTGTCTCTGCTATGTTACAGATGTGAAAACGGGTGAGGTGGCTTGGAAAGAGGTTCCATCCACTGCAATAAAAAAAGGACTAAGCAATTAATTAATGTATAATATTATGAATCATTCTAGGTGAATTTGACTCTGTAACCTCACTTTCAACACTGCCTTTGGGTGGAAGCCACTTTGATCTCTTCCTTGTCCAAGTGCTGCTGGAATTCCTTAAATTCCAGGTGCGGACCCGATCAGAGCTAATCGTCACCCGAGGCAGGTTAGCTGATGGGCTGAACACATGTATTCCACCTTCTTGAAACTGCAGCCACGCTGTCACGATCGC